>NW_026894165.1:0-178911 GCF_032452875.1 Bos javanicus
TCATCAGTGCATGATGAGTCTCGTGAACAGTGCATGATCAGTCACGTGATCAGTGCATAATCAAGCCACGTGATCAGTGCATGATCAGTCACGTGACCAGTATCATGGTAGCTAGGTGATCATTGCATGATCAGCCATGTGATCTGTGCATGATAGCCACGTGATCACTGCATGATAGCCACATGATCAGTGCATGATCAGTCACGTGATCAGTGCATGATCAGCCACGTGATCAGTGCATGACGAGGCACGTGATCAGTATGGCCAGCCAAGTGATCAGTGCATGATAGCCACGAGATCAGTGCATGGTCAGTCACGTGATCAGTGCATGATCAGTCACGTGATCAGTGTATGATCAGCCGCGTGATCAGTGCATGATCAGCCACATGACCAGGGCATGATCAATTAGGTGATCAGTGCATGATCAGTCACGTGACCAGTACATGGTAGCTACGTGATCATTGCATGATCAGCCACGTGAACAGTGCATGATAGTCACGTGATCAGTGCATGATCAGCCACGTGATCAGTGGATAATCAGTCACGTGATCAGTGCATGGTCAGTCACGTGATCAGTGCATGATCATCCACGTGATCAGTGCATGTGGAGTCATGTAGTCAATGCATTATAACGCCGTAATCAGTGCACGATCAGTCCCGTGAAGAGTGTATGATCAGCCACGTGATCAGTGCATGATAGCTACGTGATCAGTGCATGATCAGTCACGTGATCAGTGCATGATCAGCCACGTCATCAGTGCATGATAGCCACGTGAGCAGTGCATACAATTACGTGATCACTGCATGCGCAATCACGTGATCAGTGCATGATAGCCACGTGATCAGTGCATGATCATTCACGTGATCGGTGTGTGATCAGCGACGTGAACAGTGCATGCTCAGTCACGTGATCAGGGCCTGCTGAGCTGCGTGATTACTGTCTGCTCATCTGCTTGACAATTGCCAGCTGAGCTGTACGATTCCTGCCTGTCATCTCCTTGACAATTGCCAGCTGTGCTGCATAATTCCTGCCTGCTCATCTACTTGATTATTGCCAGCTGAGCAGCATGATTTCTCAGGGCTGAGTTCCATGATTATAGCCTGCTGACTGATTCGTGCCTACTCAGCTCTTTGTTCATTGCCTCCAGAGGCACATGATCAGTGTGTGACAGCAAACATGATCAGCGCATGATCAGTCACATGATGAATGCATGATAAGCCAGGTGATCACTGCATGATCAATTACGTGATCAGTGCATGCTCAGTCATGTGACCAGTACATCGTAGCCGCGTGATCGCTGCATGTTCAGCCACGTGATCAGTGCATGATAGCCACGTGATCAGTGCATGATCAGTCACGTGATCAGTGCATGACCAGGCACGTATTCAGTGCATCATCAGCCACGTGATCAGTGCATGATAGCCACGTGATTAGTGCATGATTAGTCACGTGATCGGTGCATGACCAGGCACTTGAACGGTGTATGATCAGCCACGTGATCAGTGCCTGATAGCCACGTGATAAGTGCATGATTAGTCACGTGATCTGTGCATGACCAGTCACGTGATCAGTGCATGATCAGCCACGTTATCAGGGCATTATAGCCACGTGATCAGTGCATGATCAGTCAAGTGATCAGTGCGAGAACAGTCACGTGATCAGTGCATGATGAGCCACATAATCAGTGCTGGATCAATTACATGATCAGTGCATGATCAGTCATGTGATCTAGTACATGGTTGCTACATGATCATTGCATGATCAGCCACATGAGCAGAGCATGATCAGCCACGTGATCAGTGCATGATCAGTCACGTGATCAGTGCATGATCAGTCACGGGAACAGTGCATGATCATTTACGTGATCTGTGCATGATAAGTCGCGTGACCAGTATATGGTAGCTACGTGATCATTGCATGACCAGCCACGTGAGCAGTACATGATAGACCCGTGATGTGTGCATGATCAGTCACGTGATCAGTTCATGATCAGCCACGTGATCAGTGCATGACCAGTCACGTGATCAGTGCATGATCAGCCACGTGATCAGTGCATGATCAATTACGTGATCAGTGCATGATCAGTCACGTGACCAGTACATGGTAGCTACGTGATCATTGCATGAGCAGCCACGTGAGCAGTGCATGATCAGCCACGTGATCAGTGTATGATCAGCCACGTGATCAGTGCATGATCAATTACGTGATCAGTGCATGATAGTCACGTGATCAGTACATGGTAGCGACGTGATCATTGCATGATCAGCCACGTGAACCGTGCATGATAGCCACGTGATCAGTGCATGATAGCCAGTTACATGATCAGTGCATGATCAGTCACGTGAACAGTGCATGATAAGTCACGTGATCAGTGTATGATGAGCTACGTGATCAGTGCATGATCAGTCACGTGACCAGTGCATGGTCAGCTACGTGATCATTGCATGATCAGCCACGTTAGCAGTGCATGATAGCCGGATGATCACTGCATGTTCTGTCACGTGATCAGTGTATGTTCAGCCACGTGATCAGTGCATGGTCAGTCAGGTGAGCAGTGCATGATCATTAACGTGATCAGTGCATGTGGAGTCATGTAGTCAATGCATGATCAGCCCCGTGATCAGTGCACGATCAGTCCCGTGATGAGTGTATGATCAGTCACGTGATCAGTACATGATCAGCCACGTGATCAGTGCATGATCAGTTACGTGATCTGTGCATGATCAGTCAGGTGACCAGTATATGGTAGCTTTGTGATCATTCCATTGCGAAACACGTGAGCAGTGCATGATTCCAGCCGCGTGATGTGTGCATGATGAGTTAAGTGAGCAGAGTAATTCCTGCCTGATCAGCCGCGTGATCAGTGCCTGAGTGCAACGTGATCAGTGCATGATATGTCACGTGACAGGTGTTTGATCAGCCACGTGATCAGTGCCTGTTCAGCCATGTGTTCAGCGCATGATCAGCCACGTGATCAGTGCATGATCAGTCACGTGATCACTGCATGATCACTCACGTTAACAGTCCATGATAAGTCACCTGATCAGTGCATGATCAGGCACGTGATCAGTGCATGATCTGTCACATGATTAGTGTATGATCATCCACGTGATCAGTGCATGGGCAGTCATGTGATCAGTGCATGATATAGTCGTGATCAGTGCATGACCAGTCTCGTGATCAGTGCATGATAGCCACGTGATCAGTGCATGATCAGTCACCTGATGGGTGTATGATCATTCACGTGACCTGTACATGGTAGCTACATGATCATTGCATGATCACCCACGTGAGTAGTGCATGATAGCCACGTGATCACTGCATGATCAGTCACGTGATCAGTGCATGATCAGTCATGTGACCAGTACATGGTTGCTGCGTGATCATCGCATGATCAGCCACGTGATCAGTGTATGTCCAGCCAAGTGATCAGTGCATGATAGCCACGTGATCAGTGCATGATCAGTCACGTGATCAGTGCATGATCAGTCACGTGATCAGTGCATGATCAGTCACGTGATCAGTGCATGATCAGCCACATGATCAGTGCATGATCAATTACGTGATCAGTGCATGATCAGTCACGTGACCAGTACATGGTAGCTTCTTGATCATAGCATGATCAGCCACGTGAGCAGTGCATGATAGCCACGTGATCAGTGCATGATCAGCCATGTGATCAGTGACTGATCAGTCACGTGATCAGTACATGGTCAGTCACGTGATCAGTGCATGTGGAGTCATGTAGTCAATGCATGATAGCGCCGTGATCAGTGCACGATCAGTCCTGTGATGAGTGTATGATCAGCCAAGTGATCAGTGCAAGATAGCTACGTGATCAGTGCATGATCAGTCACATGATCAGTGCATGATTAGTCACGTGATAGGTGTGTGATCAGCCATGTGAACAGTGCATGCTCAGTCACGTGATCAGGGCCTGCTGAGCTGCGTGATTACTGTCTGCTCATCTGCTTGACAATTGCCAGCTGAGCTGCACGATTCCTGCCTGTCATCTCCTTGACAATTGCCACCTGTGCTGCGTAATTCCTGCCTGCTCATCTACTTGATTATTGCCAGCTGAGCAGCATGATTTCTCAGAGCTGAGTTCCATGATTATAGCATGCTGACTGATTCCTGCCTACTCAGCTCTATGTTCATTGCCTCCAGAGGCACATGATCAGTGTGTGACACCAAACATGAACAGCACATGATCAGTCACATGATCAATGCATGATAAGCCAGGTGATCAGTGCATGATCAATTATGTGATCAGTGCATGATCAGTCATGTGACCAGTACATGGTAGCTGTGTGATCATTGCATGATCAGCCACGTGAGCAGTGCATGATCAGTCACGTGATACGTGTGTGATCAGC
Organism: Bos javanicus; assembly: GCF_032452875.1. Taxonomy (NCBI): domain Eukaryota; kingdom Metazoa; phylum Chordata; class Mammalia; order Artiodactyla; family Bovidae; genus Bos; species Bos javanicus. Next base: position 4,378 of record NW_026894165.1, read on the forward strand.
CACATGATCAGTGCATGATATCCACGTGATCAGTGCAGGATAGCCACGTGATCAGTGCATGAGAGCCACATGATCAGGGCATGATGAGCCACGTGATCAGTGCAGGATCAATTACGTGATCAGTGCATGATCAGTCACGTGACCAGTACATGGTTGCTACGTGATCGTTGCATGATCAGCCACGTGAGCAGTGCATGATAGCCACGTGATCAGTGCATGATCAGTCACGTGATCAGTGCATGATCACTCACGTTAACAGTGCATGATAAGTCTCCTGATCAGTGCATGATCAATTACGTGATCAGTGCATGATCACTCACGTGACCAGTACATGGTAGCTACGTGATCATTGCATGAACAGCCGCGTGAGCAGTGCATGATAGCCACGTGATCAGTGCATGATCTGTCGCATGATCAGTGTATGATCATCCGGGTGATCAGTGCATGGGCAGTCACGTGATCAGTGCATGATATAGACGTGATTAGTGCATGATCAGTCTCGTGATCAGTGTATGATCAGCCACGTGATCAGTGCACGATAGCCAGTTAATGAATGCACGATAGCCAGATGATCAGTGCATTATCAGTCACGTGATCAGTGTTTGATCAGCCAAGTTAAAAGTGCATGATAGCCAACTGATCAGTGTATGATCAGCCACGTGGTCAGTGCATAATCAGTTACGTGAGCAGTGTATGATCAGCCACGTGATCAGTGCATGGTCAGACACGTGAACAGTGTATGATCAGCCACGTGATCAGTGCATGATAGCCACGTGATCAGTGCATTATCAGTTACGTGAGCAGTGTATGATCAGCCACGTGAACAGTGCATGCTCAGTCACGTGATCTGGGCCTGCTGAGCTGCGTGATTACTGTCTGCTCATCTGCTTGACAATTGCCAGCTGAGCTGCACGATTCCTGCCTGTCATCTGCTTGACAATTGTCAGCTGTGCTGCGTAATTCCTGCCTGCTCAGCTGCTTGATTATTGCCAGCTGAGCAGCATGATTCCTCACAGCTGAGTTCCATGATTATTGCCTGCTGACTGTTTGATTCGTGCCTACTCAGCTCTTTGTTTATTGCCTCCAGCGGCACATGATCAGTGAATGATAGCAAACATGATCAGCGCATGATCAGTCACATGATCAGCGCCATTAAGTCACGTGATCACTACATGATAGTCATGTGATCAGTCCATGCTCAGTCACGGTATCAGTGCATGATCAGCCACGTGATCAGTGCATGATCTGTCACATGATTAGTGTATGATCATCCACGTGATCAGTGCATGGACAGTCATGTGATCAGTGCATGATACAGACGTGATCAGTGCATGATCAGTCTCGTGATCAGTGCATGATAGCCACGTGATCAGTGCATGATCAGTCACCTGATGGGTGTATGATAATTCACGTGACCTGTACATGGTAGCTACATGATCATTGCATGATCAGCCACGTGAGTAGTGCATGATAGCCACGTGATCACTACATGATAGTCATGTGATCAGTCCATGCTCAGTCACGGTATCAGTGCATGATCATCCACGTGATCAGTGCATGATCAGCCAGGTGATCAGTTCATGATAGCTATGTGATCAGTTCATGATTTGTCACGTGATCTGTGCATGACCAGGCAGGTGATCAGTGTATGATCAGCCACGTGGACAGTGCATGATAGCCACGTGATCAGTGCATGATCCGTCACCTAATGGGTGTATGATCAGTCAACTGACCGGTACATGGTAGCTACATGATCATTGCATGATCAGCCACGTGAGAAGTGCATGATAGCCACGTGATCAGTGCATGATCAGTCACGTGTTCAGTGCATGATCAGTCATGTAATCTGTGCATGACCAGGCACGTGATCAGTGTATGACCAGCCAAGTGATCAGTGCATGATAGCCACGTGATCAGTGCATGATCAGTCACGTGATCAGTGCATGATCAGTCACGTGATCAGTGGATGATCAGCCACGTGATCAGTGCATGATCCCCCACATGATCAGTGCATGATCAATTACGTGATCAGTGCATGATCAGTCACGTGACCAGTATATGGTAGCTAGGTGATCATTGCATGATCAGCCACATGAGCCGTGCATGATAGCCACGAGATCAGTGGATGATCAGTCACGTGATCAGTGCATGATCACTCACGTTAAGAGTGCATGATAAGTCACCTGATCAGTGCATGATCAATTACGTGATCAGTGCATGATCAGTCACGTGACCAGTACATGGTAGCTACGTGATCATTGCATGATCAGCCGCGTGATCAGTGCATGATAGCCACGTGATCACTGCATGATAGCCACGTGATCAGTGCATGATCAGTCATGTGATACGTGTGTGATCAGCCACGTGATCAGGGCATGATATCCACGTGTTCAGTGCATGATAGCCACGTGATCAGTGCATGAGAGCCACGTGATCCGTGCATGATCAGTCACGTGATACATGTGTGATCAGCCACGTGATCAGTGCATGATGAGCCACGTGATCAGTGCAGGATCAATTACGTGATCAGTGCATGATCAGTCACGTGACCAGTACATGGTTGCTACGTGATCGTTGCATGATCAGCCACGTGAGCAGAGCATGATAGCCACGTGATCAGTGCATGATCAGTCACGTGATCAGTACATGATCAGTCACGTGAACAGTGCATGATCATTTACGTGATCTGTGCATGATCAGTCACGTGACCAGTATATGGTAGCTATGTGATCATTCCATGACGAGCCACGTGAGCAGTGCATGATAGCCACATGATGTGTGCATGATGAGTTACGTGAGCAGAGTATGATCAGCCACGTGATCAGTGCATGAGTGCCACGTGATCAGTGCATGATATGTCACGTGACAGGTGTGTGATCAGCCACGTGAACACTGCATGTTCAGCCACGTGATCAGTCCATGATAGCCACGTGATCAGTGCATGATCAGTTACCTGAGCACTGTATGATCAGCCACGTGATCAGTGCATGGTCAGACACGTGAACAGTGTATGATCAGCCATGTGATCAGTGCATGATATCCAAGTGATCAGTGCATGATCAGTCACGTGATCAGTGTATGATCAGCCACGTGAACAGGGCCTGCTGAGCTGCGTGATTACTGCCTGCTCATCTGCTTGACAATTGCCAGCTGAGCTGCACGATTCCTGTCTGCTCATCTGCTTGACAATTGACAGCTGTGCTGCGTAATTCCTGCCTGCTAGCTGCTTGATTATTGCCAGCTGAGCAGCATGATTCCTCACAGCTGAGTTCCATGATTATTGCCTGCTGACTGTATAATTCGTGCCTACTCAGCTCTTTGTTTATTGCCTCCAGAGGCACATGATCAGTATATGATAGCAAACCTTATCAGTGCATGATCAGTCACATGATCAGAGCCATTAAGTCACGTGATCACTACATGATAGTCATGTGATCAGTCCATGCTCAGTCACGGTATCAGTGCATGATCAGCCACGTGATCAGTGCATGTTCAGCCAGGTGATCAGTTCATGATAGCTATGTCATCAGTTCATGATTTGTCACGTGATCTGTGCATGACCAGGCAGGTGATCAGTGCATGATCAGTCACATGATCAGTGCATGATCAGTCACGTGATCAGTGCATGATCAGTGATCAGCCACGTGATCAGTGCATGATCAGCCACATGATCAGTGCATGATCAATTACGTGATCAGTGCATGATCAGTCACGTGACCAGTATATGGTAGCTAGGTGATCATTGCATGATCAGCCACATGAACCATGCATGATAGCCACGAGATAAGTGCATGATCAGTCACGTGATCAGTGCATGATCACTCACGTTAACAGTGCATGATAAGTCACCTGATCAGTGCATGATCAATTACGTGATCAGTGCATGATCACTCACGTGACCAGTACATGGTAGCTACGTGATCATTGCATGAACAGCCGCGTGAGCAGTGCATGATAGCCACGTGATCAGTGCATGATCTGTCGCATGATCAGTGTATGATCATCCGGGTGATCAGTGCATGGGCAGTCATGTGATCAGTGCATGATATAGACGAGATTAGTGCATGATCAGTCTCGTGATCAGTGTATGATCAACCACGTGATCAGTGCACGATAGCCAGTTAATGAGTGCACGATAGCCAGATGATCAGTGCATTATCAGTCACGTGATCAGTGTATGATCAGCCAAGTAATAAGTGCATGATAGCCAACTGATCAGTGTATGATCAGCCACGTGATCAGTGCATGATCAGTTACGTGAGCAGTGTATGATCAGCCAGGTGATCAGTGCATGGTCAAACACGTGAACAGTGTATGATCAGCCACGTGATCAGTGCATGATAGCCACGTGATCAGTGCATTATCAGTTACGTGAGCAGCGTATGATCAGCCACGTGAACAGTGCATGCTCAGTCACGTGATCTGGGCCTGCTGAGCTGCGTGATTACCGTCTGCTCATCTGCTTGACAATTGCTAGCTGAGCTGCAGGATTCCTGCCTGTCATCTGCTTGACAATTATCAGCTGTGCTGCGTAATTCCTGCCTGCTCAGCTGCTTGATTATTGCCAGCTGAGCAGCATGATTCCTCACACCTGAGTTCCATGATTATTGCCTGCTGACTGTTTGATTCGTGCCTACTCAGCTCTTTGTTTATTGCCTCCAGAGGCACATGATCAGTGTATGATAGCAAACATGATCAGCGATTGATCAGTCACATGATCAGCGCCATTAAGTCACGTGATCACTACATGATAGTCATGTGATCAGTCCATGCTCAGTCACGGTATCAGTGCATGATCAGCCACGTGATCAGTGCTTGATCTGTCACATGATTAGTGTATGATCATCCACGTGATCAGTGCATGGGCAGTCATGTGATCAGTGCATGATATAGACGTGATCAGTTCATGATCAGTCTCGTGATCAGTGCATGATAGCCACGTGATCAGTGCATGATCAGCCACGTGAGTAGTGCATGATAGCCACGTGATCAGTGCATGATCAGTCACGTGTTCAGTGCATGATCAGTCATGTAATCTGTGCATGACCAGGCACGTGATCAGTGTATGACCAGCCCAGTGATCAGTGCATGATAGCCACCTGATCAGTGCATGATCAATCACATGATCAGTACATGATCAGTCAGGTGAACAGTGCATGATCATTTTCGTGATCTGTGCATGATCAGTCACGTGACCAGTATATTGTAGCTATGTGATCATTCCATGACGAGCCACGTGAGCAGTGCATGATAGCCACGTGATGTGTGCATAATGAGTTACGTGAGCAGAGTATGATCAGCCACGTGATCAGTGCATGAGTGCCACGTGATCAGTGCATGATATGTCATGTGACAGGTGTGTGATCAGCCACGTGAACAGTGCATGTTCAGCCACGTGATCAGTCCATGATAGCCACGTGATCAGTGCATGATCAGTTACCAGAGCAGTGTATGATCAGCCACGTGATCAGTGCATGTTCAGACACGTGAACAGTGTATGATCAGCCATGTGATCAGTGCATGATATCCAAGTGATCAGTGCATGATCATCACGTGATCAGTGCATGATCAGTCACGTGACAGGTGTGTGGTAAGCCACGTGAACAGTGCATGTTCAGCCACGTTATCAATGCATGAAATCCACGTGATCAGTGCATGATCAGTTACGTGTACAGTGTATGATCAGCAACGTGAGCAGTGCATGGTCAGACACGTGAACACTGTATGATCAAACACGTGATCAGTGCCTGATATCCATGTCATCAGTGCATGATGAGTCTCGTGAACAGTGCATGATCAGTCACGTGATCAGTGCATAATCAGCCACGTGATCAGTGCATGATCAGTCACGTGACCAGTATATGGTAGCTAGGTGATCATTGCATGATCAGCCATGTGATCTGTGCATGATAGCCACATGATCAGTGCATGATCAGTCACGTGATCAGTGCATGATCAGCCACGTGATCAGTGCATGACGAGGCACGTGATCAGTATGGCCAGCCAGTGATCAGTGCATGATAGCCACGAGATCAGTGCATGGTCAGTCACGTGATCAGTGCATGATCAGTCACGTGATCAGTGTATGATCAGCCGCGTGATCAGTGCATGATCAGCCACATGACCAGGGCATGATCAATTAGGTGATCAGTGCATGATCAGTCACGTGACCAGTACATGGTAGCTACGTGATCATTGCATGATCAGCCACGTGAACAGTGCATGATAGTCACGTGATCAGTGCATGATCAGCCACGTGATCAGTGGATAATCAGTCACGTGATCAGTGCATGGTCAGTCACGTGATCAGTGCATGATCATCCACGTGATCAGTGCATGTGGAGTCATGTAGTCAATGCATTATAACGCCGTAATCAGTGCACGATCAGTCCCATGAAGAGTGTATGATCAGCCAAGTGATCAGTGCAAGATAGCTACGTGATCAGTGCATGATCAGTCACATGATCAGTGCATGATCAGCCACGTCATCAGTGCATGATAGCCACGTGAGCAGTGCATACAATTACGTGATCACTGCATGCGCAATCACGTGATCAGTGCATGAGAGCCACGTGATCAGTGCATGATCATTCACGTGATAGGTGTGTGATCAGCGACGTGAACAGTGCATGCTCAGTCACGTGATCAGGGCCTGCTGAGCTGCGTGATTACTGTCTGCTCATCTGCTTGACAATTGCCAGCTGAGCTGTACGATTCCTGCCTGTCATTTCCTTGACAATTGCCACCTGTGCTGCATAATTCCTGCCTGCTCATCTACTTGATTATTGCCAGCTGAGCAGCATGATTTCTCAGGGCTGAGTTCCATGATTATAGCCTGCTGACTGATTCCTGCCTACTCAGCTCTTTGTTCATTGCCTCCAGATGCACATGATCAGTGTGTGACACCAAACATGATCAGCACATGATCAGTCACATGATGAATGCATGATAAGCCAGGTGATCAGTGCATGATCAATTACGTGATCAGTGCATGATCAGTCATGTGACCAGTACATCGTAACCGCGTGATCGCTGCATGTTCAGCCACGTGAGCAGTGCATGATAGCCACGTGATCATTGCATGATCAGTCACGTGATCAGTGCATGATCAGTCACATATTCAGTGCATCATCAGCCACGTGATCAGTGAATTATAGCCACGTGATTAGTTCATGATTAGTCACGTGATCTGTGCATGACCAGGAACTTGAACAGTGTATGATCAGCCACGTGATCAGTGCCTTATACCCACGTGATAAGTTCATGATTAGTCACGTGATCTGTGCATGACCAGGCACGTGAAAAGTGTATGATCAGTCACGTTATCAGGGCATTATAGCCACGTGATCAGTGCATGATCAGTCAAGTGATAAGTGCGAGAACAGTCACGTGATCAGTGCATGATGAGCCACATAATCAGTGCTGGATCAATTACATGATCAGTGCATGATCAGTCATGTGACTAGTACATGGTTGCTACATGATCATTGCATGATCACCCACATGAGGAGAGCATGATAGCCACGTGATCAGTGCATGATCAGTCACGTGATCAGTACATGATCAGTCACGGGAACAGTGCATGATCATTTACGTGAACTGTGCATGATAAGTCGCATGACCAGTATATGGTAGCTACGTGATCATTGCATGACCAGCCACGTGAGCAGTACATGATAGACCCGTGATGTGTGCATGATCAGTCACGTGATCAGTTCATGATCAGCAACGTGAGCAGTGCATGACCAGTCACGTGATTAGTGCATGATCAGCCATGTGATCAGTGCATGATCAATTACGTGATCAGTGCATGATCAGTCACGTGACCAGTACATGGTTGCTACGTGATCATTGCATGAGCAGCCACGTGATCAGTGCATGATCAGTCACGTGATCAGTGTATGATCAGCCACGTGATCAGTGCATGATCAATTACGTGATCAGTGCATGATAGTCACGTGACCAGTACATGGTAGCTACGTGATCATTGCATGATCAGCCATGTGAACCGTGCATGATAGCAACGAGATCAGTGCATGATCAGTTACATGATCAGTGCATGATCAGTCACGTGAACAGTGCATGATAAGTCACCTGATCAGTGTATGATGAATTACGTGATCAGTGCATGATCACTCACGTGACCAGTACATGGTAGCTACGTGATCATTGCATGATCAGGCCACGTTAGCAGTGCATGATAGCCGCATGATCACTGCATGTTCTGTCACATGATCAGTGTATGTTTATCCACGTGATCAGTGCATGGACAGTCAGGTGATCAGTGCATGATCATTAACGTGATCAGTGCATGTGGAGTCATGTAGTCAATGCATGATAGCGCTGTGATCTGTGCACGATCAGTCCCGTGATGAGTGTATGATCAGTCACGTGATCAGTACATGATCAGTCACGTGAACAGTGCATAATCATTTACGTGATCTGTGCATGATCAGTCAGGTGACCAGTATATGGTAGCTTTGTGATCATTCCATTACGAAACACGTGAGCAGTGCATGATAGCCACGTGATGTGTGCATGATGAGTTAAGTGAGCAGAGTATGATCAGCCACGTGATCAGTGCATGAGTGCAACGTGATCAGTGCATGATATGTCACGTGACAGGTGTGTGATCAGCCACGTGTCAGTGCCTGTTCAGCCATGTATTCAGTGCATGATAGCCACGTGATCAGTGCATGATCAGTTAGGTGAGCAGTGTATGATCACCCACGTGATCAGTGCATGGTCAGACACGTGAACAGTGTATGATCAGCCACGTGATCAGTGCATGATATCCAAGTGATCAGTGCATGATCAATCACGTGATCAGTGTATGATCAGCCACGTGAACAGTGCATGCTCAGTCACGTGATCAGGGCCTGCTGAGCTGCGTGATTCCTGTCTGCTCATCTGCTTGACAATTGCCAGCTGAGCTGCACGTTTCCTGCCTGTCATCTGCTTGACAATTGCCAGCTGTGATGCGTAATTCCTGCCTGCTCAGCTGCTTGATTATTGCCAGCTGAGCAGCATGATTCCTCACAGCTGAGTTCCATGATTATTGCCTGCTGACTGTATGATTCGTGCCTACTCAGCTCTTTGTTTATTGCCTTCAGAGGCACATGATCAGTGTATGATAGCAAACATGATCAGCGCATGATCAGTCACATGATCAGCGCCATTAAGTCACGTGATCACTACATGATAGTCATGTGATCAGTCCATGCTCAGTCACGGTATCAGTGCATGATCAGCCACGTGATCAGTGCTTGATCTGTCACATGATTAGTGTATGATCATCCACGTGATCAGTGCATGGGCAGTCATGTGATCAGTGCATGATATAGACGTGATCAGTTCATGATCAGTCTCGTGATCAGTGCATGATAGCCACGTGATCAGTGCATGATCAGCCACGTGAGTAGTGCATGATAGCCACGTGATCAGTGCATGATCAGTCACGTGTTCAGTGCATGATCAGTCATGTAATCTGTGCATGACCAGGCACGTGATCAGTGTATGACCAGCCCAGTGATCAGTGCATGATAGCCACCTGATCAGTGCATGATCAATCACGTGATCAGTACATGATCAGTCAGGTGAACAGTGCATGATCATTTTCGTGATCTGTGGATGATCAGTCACGTGACCAGTATATTGTAGCTATGTGATCATTCCATGACGAGCCACGTGAGCAGTGCATGATAGCCACGTGATGTGTGCATAATGAGTTACGTGAGCAGAGTATGATCAGCCACGTGATCAGTGCATGAGTGCCACGTGATCAGTGCATGATATGTCATGTGACAGGTGTGTGATCAGCCACGTGAACAGTGCATGTTCAGCCACGTGATCAGTCCATGATAGCCACGTGATCAGTGCATGATCAGTTACCAGAGCAGTGTATGATCAGCCACGTGATCAGTGCATGTTCAGACACGTGAATAGTGTATGATCAGCCATGTGATCAGTGCATGATATCCAAGTGATCAGTGCATGATCATCACGTGACAGGTGTGTGGTAAGCCACGTGAACAGTGCATGTTCAGCCACGTTATCAATGCATGAAATCCACGTGATCAGTGCATGATCAGTTACGTGAACAGTGTATGATCAGCAACGTGAGCAGTGCATGGTCAGACACGTGAACACTGTATGATCAAACACGTGATCAGTGCCTGATATCCATGTCATCAGTGCATGATGAGTCTCGTGAACAGTGCATGATCAGTCACGTGATCAGTGCATAATCAGCCACGTGATCAGTGCATGATCAGTCACGTGACCAGTATAGGGTAGCTAGGTGATCATTGCATGCTCAGCCATGTGATCTGTGCATGATAGCCACGTGATCACTGCATGATAGCCACATGATCAGTGCATGATCAGTCACGTGATCAGTGGATGATCAGCCACGTGATCAGTGCATGACGAGGCACGTGATCAGTATGGCCAGCCAAGTGATCAGTGCATGATAGCCACGAGATCAGTGCATGGTCAGTCACGTGATCAGTGCATGATCAGTCACGTGATCAGTGTATGATCAGCCGCGTGATCAGTGCATGATCAGCCACATGACCAGGGCATGATCAATTAGGTGATCAGTGCATGATCAGTCACGTGACCAGTACATGGTAGCTACGTGATCATTGCATGATCAGCCACGTGAACAGTGCATGATAGTCACGTGATCAGTGCATGATCAGCCACGTGATCAGTGGATAATCAGTCACGTGATCAGTGCATGGTCAGTCACGTGATCAGTGCATGATCATCCACGTGATCAGTGCATGTGGAGTCATGTAGTCAATGCATTATAACGCCGTAATCAGTGCACGATCAGTCCCATGAAGAGTGTATGATCAGCCAAGTGATCAGTGCAAGATAGCTACGTGATCAGTGCATGATCAGTCACATGATCAGTGCATGATCAGCCACGTCATCAGTGCATGATAGCCACGTGAGCAGTGCATACAATTACGTGATCACTGCATGCGCAATCACGTGATCAGTGCATGAGAGCCACGTGATCAGTGCATGATCATTCACGTGATAGGTGTGTGATCAGCGACGTGAACAGTGCATGCTCAGTCACGTGATCAGGGCCTGCTGAGCTGCGTGATTACTGTCTGCTCATCTGCTTGACAATTGCCAGCTGAGCTGTACGATTCCTGCCTGTCATTTCCTTGACAATTGCCACCTGTGCTGCATAATTCCTGCCTGCTCATCTACTTGATTATTGCCAGCTGAGCAGCATGATTTCTCAGGGCTGAGTTCCATGATTATAGCCTGCTGACTGATTCCTGCCTACTCAGCTCTTTGTTCATTGCCTCCAGATGCACATGATCAGTGTGTGACACCAAACATGATCAGCACATGATCAGTCACATGATGAATGCATGATAAGCCAGGTGATCAGTGCATGATCAATTACGTGATCAGTGCATGATCAGTCATGTGACCAGTACATCGTAACCGCGTGATCGCTGCATGTTCAGCCACGTGAGCAGTGCATGATAGCCACGTGATCATTGCATGATCAGTCACGTGATCAGTGCATGATCAGTCACATATTCAGTGCATCATCAGCCACGTGATCAGTGAATTATAGCCACGTGATTAGTTCATGATTAGTCACGTGATCTGTGCATGACCAGGAACTTGAACAGTGTATGATCAGCCACGTGATCAGTGCCTTATACCCACGTGATAAGTTCATGATTAGTCACGTGATCTGTGCATGACCAGGCACGTGAAAAGTGTATGATCAGTCACGTTATCAGGGCATTATAGCCACGTGATCAGTGCATGATCAGTCAAGTGATCAGTGCGAGAACAGTCACGTGATCAGTGCATGATGAGCCACATAATCAGTGCTGGATCAATTACATGATCAGTGCATGATCAGTCATGTGACTAGTACATGGTTGCTACATGATCATTGCATGATCACCCACATGAGGAGAGCATGATAGCCACGTGATCAGTGCATGATCAGTCACGTGATCAGTACATGATCAGTCACGGGAACAGTGCATGATCATTTACGTGAACTGTGCATGATAAGTCGCATGACCAGTATATGGTAGCTACGTGATCATTGCATGACCAGCCACGTGAGCAGTACATGATAGACCCGTGATGTGTGCATGATCAGTCACGTGATCAGTTCATGATCAGCAACGTGAGCAGTGCATGACCAGTCACGTGATTAGTGCATGATCAGCCATGTGATCAGTGCATGATCAATTACGTGATCAGTGCATGATCAGTCACGTGACCAGTACATGGTTGCTACGTGATCATTGCATGAGCAGCCACGTGATCAGTGCATGATCAGTCACGTGATCAGTGTATGATCAGCCACGTGATCAGTGCATGATCAATTACGTGATCAGTGCATGATAGTCACGTGACCAGTACATGGTAGCTACGTGATCATTGCATGATCAGCCATGTGAACCGTGCATGATAGCAACGAGATCAGTGCATGATCAGTTACATGATCAGTGCATGATCAGTCACGTGAACAGTGCATGATAAGTCACCTGATCAGTGTATGATGAATTACGTGATCAGTGCATGATCACTCACGTGACCAGTACATGGTAGCTACGTGATCATTGCATGATAGGCCACGTTAGCAGTGCATGATAGCCGGATGATCACTGCATGTTCTGTCACATGATCAGTGTATGTTTATCCACGTGATCAGTGCATGGACAGTCAGGTGATCAGTGCATGATCATTAACGTGATCAGTGCATGTGGAGTCATGTAGTCAATGCATGATAGCGCCGTGATCTGTGCACGATCAGTCCCGTGATGAGTGTATGATCAGTCACGTGATCAGTACATGATCAGTCACGTGAACAGTGCATAATCATTTACGTGATCTGTGCATGATCAGTCAGGTGACCAGTATATGGTAGCTTTGTGATCATTCCATTACGAAACACGTGAGCAGTGCATGATAGCCACGTGATGTGTGCATGATGAGTTAAGTGAGCAGAGTATGATCAGCCACGTGATCAGTGCATGAGTGCAACGTGATCAGTGCATGATATGTCACGTGACAGGTGTGTGATCAGCCACGTGTCAGTGCCTGTTCAGCCATGTATTCAGTGCATGATAGCCACGTGATCAGTGCATGATCAGTTACGTGAGCAGTGTATGATCACCCACGTGATCAGTGCATGGTCAGACACGTGAACAGTGTATGATCAGCCACGTGATCAGTGCATGATATCCAAGTGATCAGTGCATGATCAATCACGTGATCAGTGTATGATCAGCCACGTGAACAGTGCATGCTCAGTCACGTGATCAGGGCCTGCTGAGCTGCGTGATTCCTGTCTGCTCATCTGCTTGACAATTGCCAGCTGAGCTGCACGTTTCCTGCCTGTCATCTGCTTGACAATTGACAGCTGTGCTGCGTAATTCCTGCCTGCTCAGCTGCTTGATTATTGCCAGCTGAGCAGCATGATTCCTCACACCTGAGTTCCATGATTATTGCCTGCTGACTGTTTGATTCGTGCCTACTCAGCTCTTTGTTTATTGCCTCCAGAGGCACATGATCAGTGTATGATAGCAAACATGATCAGTGCATGATCAGTCACATGATCAGAGACATTAAGTCACGTGATCACTACATGATAGTCATGTGATCAGTCCAAGCTCAGTCACGGTATCAGTGCATGATCAGCCACGTGATCAGTGCATGATCAGCCAGGTGATCAGTTCATGATAGCTATATGATCAGTTCATGATTTGTCACGTGATCTGTGCATGACCAGGCAGGTGATCAGTGTATGATCAGCCACGTGAACAGTGCATGATAGCCACGTGATCAGTGCATGATCCGTCACCTGATGGGTGTATGATCAGTCACCTGACCGGTACATGGTAGCTACATGATCATTGCATGATCAGCCACGTGAGTAGTGCATGATAGCCACGTGATCAGTGCATGATTAGTCACGTGTTCAGTGCATGATCAGTCATGTAATCTGTGCATGACCAGGCACGTGATCAGTGTATGACCAGCCAAGTGATCAGTGCATGATAGCCACGTGATCAGTGCATGATCAGTCACAGGCACGTGATCAGTGTATGACCAGCCAAGTGATCAGTGCATGATAGCCACGTGATCAGTGCATGATCAGTCACGTGATCAGTGCATGATCAGTCACGTGATCAGTGGATGATCAGCCACGTGATCAGTGCATGATCAGCCACATGATCAGTGCATGATCAATTACGTGATCAGTGCATGATCAGTCACGTGACCAGTATATGGTAGCTAGGTGATCATTGCATGATCAGCCACATGAGCCGTGCATGATAGCCACGAGATCAGTGCATGATCAGTCACGTGATCAGTGCATGATCACTCACGTTAACAGTGCATGATAAGTCACCTGATCAGTGCATGATCAATTACGTGATCAGTGCATGATCACTCACGTGACCAGTACATGGTAGCTACGTGATCATTGCATGAAGAGCCGCGTGAGCAGTGCATGATAGCCACGTGATCAGTGCATGATCTGTCGCATGATCAGTGTATGATCATCCGGGTGATCAGTGCATGGGCAGTCATGTGATCAGTGCATGATATAGACGTGATTAGTGCATGATCAGTCTCGTGATCAGTGTATGATCAACCACGTGATCAGTGCACGATAGCCAGTTAATGAGTGCACGATAGCCAGATGATCAGTGCATTATCACTCACGTGATCAGTGTATGATCAGCCAAGTAATAAGTGCATGATAGCCAAGTGATCAGTGTATGATCAGCCACGTGATCAGTGCATGATCAGTTACGTGAGCTGTGTATGATCAGCCAGGTGATCAGTGCATGGTCAAACACGTGAACAGTGTATGATCAGCCACGTGATCAGTGCATGATCAGTTACGTGAGCAGTGTATCATCAGCCAGGTGATCAGTGCATGGTCAAACACGTGAGCAGTGTATGATCAGCCACGTGATCAGTGCATGGTCAAACACGTGAACAGTGTATGATCAGCCACGTGATCAGTGCATGATAGCCACGTGATCAGTGCATTATCAGTTACGTGAGCAGCGTATGATCAGCCACGTGAACAGTGCATGCTCAGTCACGTGATCTGGGCCTGCTGAGCTGCGTGATTACCGTCTGCTCATCTGCTTGACAATTGCCAGCTGAGCTGCACGATTCCTGCCTGTCATCTGCTTGACAATTATCAGCTGTGCTGCGTAATTCCTGCCTGCTCAGCTGCTTGATTATTGCCAGCTGAGCAGCATGATTCCTCACACCTGAGTTCCATGATTATTGCCTGCTGACTGTTTGATTCGTGCCTACTCAGCTCTTTGTTTATTGCCTCCAGAGGCACATGATCAGTGTATGATAGCAAAGATGATCAGCGCATGATCAGTCACATGATCAGCGCCATTAAGTCACGTGATCACTACATGATAGTCATGTGATCAGTCCATGCTCAGTCACGGTATCAGTGCATGACCAGCCACGTGATCAGTGCATGATCTGTCACATGATTAGTGTATGATCATCCACGTGATCAGTGCATGGGCAGTCATGTGATCAGTGCATGATATAGACGTGATCAGTGCATGACCAGTCTCGTGATCAGTGCATGATAGCCACGTGATCAGTGCATGATCAGTCACCTGATGGGTGTATGATCATTCACGTGACCTGTACATGGTAGCTACATGATCATTGCATGATCACCCACGTGAGTAGTGCATGATAGCCACGTGATCACTGCATGATCAGTCACGTGATCAGTGCATGATCAGTCATGTGACCAGTACATGGTTGCTGCGTGATCATCGCATGATCAGCCACGTGATCAGTGTATGTCCAGCCAAGTGATCAGTGCATGATAGCCACGTGATCAGTGCATGATCAGTCACGTGATTAGTGCATGATCAGTCACGTGATCAGTGCATGATCAGTCACGTGATCAGTGCATGATTAGCCACATGATCAGTGCATGATCAATTACGTGATCAGTGCATGATCAGTCACATGACCAGTACATGGTAGCTTCTTGATCATAGCATGATCAGCCACGTGAGCAGTGCATGATAGCCACGTGATCAATGCATGATCAGCCATGTGATCAGTGACTGATCAGTCACGTGATCAGTACATGGTCAGTCACGTGATCAGTGCATGTGGAGTCATGTAGTCAATGCATGATAGCGCCGTGATCAGTGCACGATCAGTCCTGTGATGAGTGTATGATCAGCCAAGTGATCAGTGCAAGATAGCTACGTGATCAGTGCATGATCAGTCACATGATCAGTGCATGATTAGTCACGTGATAGGTGTGTGATCAGCCATGTGAACAGTGCATGCTCAGTCACGTGATCAGGGCCTGCTGAGCTGCGTGATTACTGTCTGCTCATCTGCTTGACAATTGCCAGCTGAGCTGCACGATTCCTGCCTGTCATCTCCTTGACAATTGCCACCTGTGCTGCGTAATTCCTGCCTGCTCATCTACTTGATTATTGCCAGCTGAGCAGCATGATTTCTCAGAGCTGAGTTCCATGATTATAGCATGCTGACTGATTCCTGCCTACTCAGCTCTATGTTCATTGCCTCCAGAGGCACATGATCAGTGTGTGACACCAAACATGAACAGCACATGATCAGTCACATGATCAATGCATGATAAGCCAGGTGATCAGTGCATGATCAATTATGTGATCAGTGCATGATCAGTCATGTGACCAGTACATGGTAGCTGTGTGATCATTGCATGATCAGCCACGTGAGCAGTGCATGATCAGTCACGTGATACGTGTGTGATCAGCCACATGATCAGTGCATGATATCCACGTGATCAGTGCAGGATAGCCACGTGATCAGTGCATGAGAGCCACATGATCAGGGCATGATGAGCCACGTGATCAGTGCAGGATCAATTACGTGATCAGTGCATGATCAGTCACGTGACCAGTACATGGTTGCTACGTGATCGTTGCATGATCAGCCACGTGAGCATTGCATGATAGCCACGTGATCAGTGCATGATCAGTCACGTGATCAGTGCATGATCACTCACGTTAACAGTGCATGATAAGTCTCCTGATCAGTGCATGATCAATTACGTGATCAGTGCATGATCACTCACGTGACCAGTACATGGTAGCTACGTGATCATTGCATGAACAGCCGCGTGAGCAGTGCATGATAGCCACGTGATCAGTGCATGATCTGTCGCATGATCAGTGTATGATCATCCGGGTGATCAGTGCATGGGCAGTCATGTGATCAGTGCATGATATAGACGTGATTAGTGCATGATCAGTCTCGTGATCAGTGTATGATCAACCACGTGATCAGTGCACGATAGCCAGTTAATGAATGCACGATAGCCAGATGATCAGTGCATTATCAGTCACGTGATCAGTGTTTGATCAGCCAAGTAAAAAGTGCATGATAGCCAACTGATCAGTGTATGATCAGCCACGTGGTCAGTGCATAATCAGTTACGTGAGCAGTGTATGATCAGCCACGTGATCAGTGCATGGTCAGACACGTGAACAGTGTATGATCAGCCACGTGATCAGTGCATGATAGCCACGTGATCAGTGCATTATCAGTTACGTGAGCAGTGCATGATCAGCCACGTGAACAGTGCATGCTCAGTCACGTGATCTGGGCCTGCTGAGCTGCGTGATTACTGTCTGCTCATCTGCTTGACAATTGCCAGCTGAGCTGCACGATTCCTGCCTGTCATCTGCTTGACAATTGTCAGCTGTGCTGCGTAATTCCTGCCTGCTCAGCTGCTTGATTATTGCCAGCTGAGCAGCATGATTCCTCACAGCTGAGTTCCATGATTATTGCCTGCTGACTGTTTGATTCGTGCCTACTCAGCTCTTTGTTTATTGCCTCCAGCGGCACATGATCAGTGAATGATAGCAAACATGATCAGCGCATGATCAGTCACATGATCAGCGCCATTAAGTCACGTGATCACTACATGATAGTCATGTGATCAGTCCATGCTCAGTCACGGAATCAGTGCATGATCAGCCACGTGATCAGTGCATGATCTGTCACATGATTAGTGTATGATCATCCACGTGATCAGTGCATGGACAGTCATGTGATCAGTGCATGATATAGACGTGATCAGTGCATGATCAGTCTCGTGATCAGTGCATGATAGCCACGTGATCAGTGCATGATCAGTCACCTGATGGGTGTATGATAATTCACGTGACCTGTACATGGTAGCTACATGATCATTGCATGATCAGCCACGTGAGTAGTGCATGATAGCCACGTGATCACTACATGATAGTCATGTGATCAGTCCATGCTCAGTCACGGTATCAGTGCATGATCATCCACGTGATCAGTGCATGAGCAGCCAGGTGATCAGTTCATGATAGCTATGTGATCAGTTCATGATTTGTCACGTGATCTGTGCATGACCAGGCAGGTGATCAGTGTATGATCAGCCACGTGGACAGTGCATGATAGCCACGTGATCAGTGCATGATCCGTCACCTGATGGGTGTATGATCAGTCAACTGACCGGTACATGGTAGCTACATGATCATTGCATGATCAGCCACGTGAGTAGTGCATGATAGCCACGTGATCAGTGCATGATCAGTCACGTGTTCAGTGCATGATCAGTCATGTAATCTGTGCATGACCAGGCACGTGATCAGTGTATGACCAGCCAAGTGATCAGTGCATGATAGCCACGTGATCAGTGCATGATCAGTCACGTGATCAGTGCATGATCAGTCACGTGATCAGTGGATGATCAGCCACGTGATCAGTGCATGATCAGCCACATGATCAGTGCATGATCAATTACGTGATCAGTGCATGATCAGTCACGTGACCAGTATATGGTAGCTAGGTGATCATTGCATGATCAGCCACATGAGCCGTGCATGATAGCCACGAGATCAGTGGATGATCAGTCACGTGATCAGTGCATGATCACTCACGTTAAGAGTGCATGATAAGTCACCTGATCAGTGCATGATCAATTACGTGATCAGTGCATGATCAGTCACGTGACCAGTACATGGTAGCTACGTGATCATTGCATGATCAGCCGCGTGATCAGTGCATGATAGCCACGTGATCACTGCATGATAGCCACGTGATCAGTGCATGATCAGTCATGTGATACGTGTGTGATCAGCCACGTGATCAGGGCATGATATCCACGTGTTCAGTGCATGATAGCCACGTGATCAGTGCATGAGAGCCACGTGATCCGTGCATGATCAGTCACGTGATACATGTGTGATCAGCCACGTGATCAGTGCATGATGAGCCACGTGATCAGTGCAGGATCAATTACGTGATCAGTGCATGATCAGTCACGTGACCAGTACATGGTTGCTACGTGATCGTTGCATGATCAGCCACGTGAGCAGAGCATGATAGCCACGTGATCAGTGCATGATCAGTCACGTGATCAGTACATGATCAGTCACGTGAACAGTGCATGATCATTTACGTGATCTGTGCATGATCAGTCACGTGACCAGTATATGGTAGCTATGTGATCATTCCATGACGAGCCACGTGAGCAGTGCATGATAGCCACATGATGTGTGCATGATGAGTTACGTGAGCAGAGTATGATCAGCCACGTGATCAGTGCATGAGTGCCACGTGATCAGTGCATGATATGTCACGTGACAGGTGTGTGATCAGCCACGAGAACAGTGCATGTTCAGCCACGTGATCAGTCCATGATAGCCACGTGATCAGTGCATGATCAGTTACCTGAGCACTGTATGATCAGCCACGTGATCAGTGCATGGTCAGACACGTGAACAGTGTATGATCAGCCATGTGATCAGTGCATGATATCCAAGTGATCAGTGCATGATCATCACGTGATCAGTGTATGATCAGCCACGTGAACAGTGCCTGCTCAGTCACGTGATCAGGGCCTGCTGAGCTGCGTGATTACTGTCTGCTCATCTGCTTGACAATTGCCAGCTGAGCTGCACGATTCCTGCCTGTCATCTGCTTGACAATTGACAGCTGTGCTGCGTAATTCCTGCCTGCTAGCTGCTTGATTATTGCCAGCTGAGCAGCATGATTCCTCACAGCTGAGTTCCATGATTATTGCCTGCTGACTGTATAATTCGTGCCTACTCAGCTCTTTGTTTATTGCCTCCAGAGGCACATGATCAGTATATGATAGCAAACCTTATCAGTGCATGATCAGTCACATGATCAGAGCCATTAAGTCACGTGATCACTACATGATAGTCATGTGATCAGTCCATGCTCAGTCACGGTATCAGTGCATGATCAGCCACGTGATCAGTGCATGTTCAGCCAGGTGATCAGTTCATGATAGCTATGTCATCAGTTCATGATTTGTCACGTGATCTGTGCATGACCAGGCAGGTGATCAGTGCATGATCAGTCACATGATCAGTGCATGATCAGTCACGTGATCAGTGCATGATCAGTGATCAGCCACGTGATCAGTGCATGATCAGCCACATGATCAGTGCATGATCAATTACGTGATCAGTGCATGATCAGTCACGTGACCAGTATATGGTAGCTAGGTGATCATTGCATGATCAGCCACATGAACCATGCATGATAGCCACGAGATAAGTGCATGATCAGTCACGTGATCAGTGCATGATCACTCACGTTAACAGTGCATGATAAGTCACCTGATCAGTGCATGATCAATTACGTGATCAGTGCATGATCACTCACGTGACCAGTACATGGTAGCTACGTGATCATTGCATGAACAGCCGCGTGAGCAGTGCATGATAGCCACGTGATCAGTGCATGATCTGTCGCATGATCAGTGTATGATCATCCGGGTGATCAGTGCATGGGCAGTCATGTGATCAGTGCATGATATAGACGAGATTAGTGCATGATCAGTCTCGTGATCAGTGTATGATCAACCACGTGATCAGTGCACGATAGCCAGTTAATGAGTGCACGATAGCCAGATGATCAGTGCATTATC
Source organism: Bos javanicus (assembly GCF_032452875.1). Taxonomy (NCBI): domain Eukaryota; kingdom Metazoa; phylum Chordata; class Mammalia; order Artiodactyla; family Bovidae; genus Bos; species Bos javanicus. The sequence goes on from NW_026894165.1 coordinate 25,382, forward strand.
AGTCACGTGATCAGTGTATGATCAGCCAAGTAATAAGTGCATGATAGCCAACTGATCAGTGTATGATCAGCCACGTGATCAGTGCATGATCAGTTACGTGATCAGTGTATGATCAGCCACGTGATCAGTGCATGGTCAAACACGTGAACAGTGTATGATCAGCCACGTGATCAGTGCATGATAGCCACGTGATCAGTGCATTATCAGTTACGTGAGCAGCGTATGATCAGCCACGTGAACAGTGCATGCTCAGTCACGTGATCTGGGCCTGCTGAGCTGCGTGATTACCGTCTGCTCATCTGCTTGACAATTGCTAGCTGAGCTGCAGGATTCCTGCCTGTCATCTGCTTGACAATTATCAGCTGTGCTGCGTAATTCCTGCCTGCTCAGCTGCTTGATTATTGCCAGCTGAGCAGCATGATTCCTCACACCTGAGTTCCATGATTATTGCCTGCTGACTGTTTGATTCGTGCCTACTCAGCTCTTTGTTTATTGCCTCCAGAGGCACATGATCAGTGTATGATAGCAAACATGATCAGCGCATGATCAGTCACATGATCAGCGCCATTAAGTCACGTGATCACTACATGATAGTCATGTGATCAGTCCATGCTCAGTCACGGTATCAGTGCATGACCAGCCACGTGATCAGTGCATGATCTGTCACATGATTAGTGTATGATCATCCACGTGATCAGTGCATGGGCAGTCATGTGATCAGTGCATGATATAGACGTGATCAGTGCATGACCAGTCTCGTGATCAGTGCATGATAGCCACGTGATCAGTGCATGATCAGTCACCTGATGGGTGTATGATCATTCACGTGACCTGTACATGGTAGCTACATGATCATTGCATGATCACCCACGTGAGTAGTGCATGATAGCCACGTGATCACTGCATGATCAGTCACGTGATCAGTGCATGATCAGTCATGTGACCAGTACATGGTTGCTGCGTGATCATCGCATGATCAGCCACGTGATCAGTGTATGTCCAGCCAAGTGATCAGTGCATGATAGCCACGTGATCAGTGCATGATCAGTCACGTGATCAGTGCATGATCAGTCACGTGATCAGTGCATGATCAGTCACGTGATCAGTGCATGATTAGCCACATGATCAGTGCATGATCAATTACGTGATCAGTGCATGATCAGTCACATGACCAGTACATGGTAGCTTCTTGATCATAGCATGATCAGCCACGTGAGCAGTGCATGATAGCCACGTGATCAATGCATGATCAGCCATGTGATCAGTGACTGATCAGTCACGTGATCAGTACATGGTCAGTCACGTGATCAGTGCATGTGGAGTCATGTAGTCAATGCATGATAGCGCCGTGATCAGTGCACGATCAGTCCTGTGATGAGTGTATGATCAGCCAAGTGATCAGTGCAAGATAGCTACGTGATCAGTGCATGATCAGTCACATGATCAGTGCATGATTAGTCACGTGATAGGTGTGTGATCAGCCATGTGAACAGTGCATGCTCAGTCACGTGATCAGGGCCTGCTGAGCTGCGTGATTACTGTCTGCTCATCTGCTTGACAATTGCCAGCTGAGCTGCACGATTCCTGCCTGTCATCTCCTTGACAATTGCCACCTGTGCTGCGTAATTCCTGCCTGCTCATCTACTTGATTATTGCCAGCTGAGCAGCATGATTTCTCAGAGCTGAGTTCCATGATTATAGCATGCTGACTGATTCCTGCCTACTCAGCTCTATGTTCATTGCCTCCAGAGGCACATGATCAGTGTGTGACACCAAACATGAACAGCACATGATCAGTCACATGATCAATGCATGATAAGCCAGGTGATCAGTGCATGATCAATTATGTGATCAGTGCATGATCAGTCATGTGACCAGTACATGGTAGCTGTGTGATCATTGCATGATCAGCCACGTGAGCAGTGCATGATCAGTCACGTGATACGTGTGTGATCAGCCACATGATCAGTGCATGATATCCACGTGATCAGTGCAGGATAGCCACGTGATCAGTGCATGAGAGCCACATGATCAGGGCATGATGAGCCACGTGATCAGTGCAGGATCAATTACGTGATCAGTGCATGATCAGTCACGTGACCAGTACATGGTTGCTACGTGATCGTTGCATGATCAGCCACGTGAGCAGTGCATGATAGCCACGTGATCAGTGCATGATCAGTCACGTGATCAGTGCATGATCACTCACGTTAACAGTGCATGATAAGTCTCCTGATCAGTGCATGATCAATTACGTGATCAGTGCATGATCACTCACGTGACCAGTACATGGTAGCTACGTGATCATTGCATGAACAGCCGCGTGAGCAGTGCATGATAGCCACGTGATCAGTGCATGATCTGTCGCATGATCAGTGTATGATCATCCGGGTGATCAGTGCATGGGCAGTCATGTGATCAGTGCATGATATAGACGTGATTAGTGCATGATCAGTCTCGTGATCAGTGTATGATCAACCACGTGATCAGTGCACGATAGCCAGTTAATGAATGCACGATAGCCAGATGATCAGTGCATTATCAGTCACGTGATCAGTGTTTGATCAGCCAAGTAAAAAGTGCATGATAGCCAACTGATCAGTGTATGATCAGCCACGTGGTCAGTGCATAATCAGTTACGTGAGCAGTGTATGATCAGCCACGTGATCAGTGCATGGTCAGACACGTGAACAGTGTATGATCAGCCACGTGATCAGTGCATGGTAGCCACGTGATCAGTGCATTATCAGTTACGTGAGCAGTGTATGATCAGCCACGTGAACAGTGCATGCTCAGTCACGTGATCTGGGCCTGCTGAGCTGCGTGATTACTGTCTGCTCATCTGCTTGACAATTGCCAGCTGAGCTGCACGATTCCTGCCTGTCATCTGCTTGACAATTGTCAGCTGTGCTGCGTAATTCCTGCCTGCTCAGCTGCTTGATTATTGCCAGCTGAGCAGGATGATTCCTCACAGCTGAGTTCCATGATTATTTCCTGCTGACTGTTTGATTCGTGCCTACTCAGCTCTTTGTTTATTGCCTCCAGCGGCACATGATCAGTGAATGATAGCAAACATGATCAGCGCATGATCAGTCACATGATCAGCGCCATTAAGTCACGTGATCACTACATGATAGTCATGTGATCAGTCCATGCTCAGTCACGGTATCAGTGCATGATCAGCCACGTGATCAGTGCATGATCTGTCACATGATTAGTGTATGATCATCCACGTGATCAGTGCATGGACAGTCATGTGATCAGTGCATGATATAGACGTGATCAGTGCATGATCAGTCTCGTGATCAGTGCATGATAGCCACGTGATCAGTGCATGATCAGTCACCTGATGGGTGTATGATAATTCACGTGACCTGTACATGGTAGCTACATGATCATTGCATGATCAGCCACGTGAGTAGTGCATGATAGCCACGTGATCACTACATGATAGTCATGTGATCAGTCCATGCTCAGTCACGGTATCAGTGCCTGATCATCCACGTGATCAGTGCATGATCAGCCAGGTGATCAGTTCATGATAGCTATGTGATCAGTTCATGATTTGTCACGTGATCTGTGCATGACCAGGCAGGTGATCAGTGTATGATCAGCCACGTGGACAGTGCATGATAGCCACGTGATCAGTGCATGATCCGTCAACTGATGGGTGTATGATCAGTCAACTGACCGGTACATGGTAGCTACATGATCATTGCATGATCAGCCACGTGAGTAGTGCATGATAGCCACGTGATCAGTGCATGATCAGTCACGTGTTCAGTGCATGATCAGTCATGTAATCTGTGCATGACCAGGCACGTGATCAGTGTATGACCAGCCAAGTGATCAGTGCATGATAGCCACGTGATCAGTGCATGATCAGTCACGTGATCAGTGCATGATCAGTCACGTGATCAGTGGATGATCAGCCACGTGATCAGTGCATGATCAGCCACATGATCAGTGCATGATCAATTACGTGATCAGTGCATGATCAGTCACGTGACCAGTATATGGTAGCTAGGTGATCATTGCATGATCAGCCACATGAGCCGTGCATGATAGCCACGAGATCAGTGGATGATCAGTCACGTGATCAGTGCATGATCACTCACGTTAAGAGTGCATGATAAGTCACCTGATCAGTGCATGATCAATTACGTGATCAGTGCATGATCAGTCACGTGACCAGTACATGGTAGCTACGTGATCATTGCATGATCAGCCGCGTGATCAGTGCATGATAGCCACGTGATCACTGCATGATAGCCACGTGATCAGTGCATGATCAGTCATGTGATACGTGTGTGATCAGCCACGTGATCAGGGCATGATATCCACGTGTTCAGTGCATGATAGCCACGTGATCAGTGCATGAGAGCCACGTGATCCGTGCATGATCAGTCACGTGATACATGTGTGATCAGCCACGTGATCAGTGCATGATGAGCCACGTGATCAGTGCAGGATCAATTACGTGATCAGTGCATGATCAGTCACGTGACCAGTACATGGTTGCTACGTGATCGTTGCATGATCAGCCACGTGAGCAGAGCATGATAGCCACGTGATCAGTGCATGATCAGTCACGTGATCAGTACATGATCAGTCACGTGAACAGTGCATGATCATTTACGTGATCTGTGCATGATCAGTCACGTGACCAGTATATGGTAGCTATGTGATCATTCCATGACGAGCCACGTGAGCAGTGCATGATAGCCACATGATGTGTGCATGATGAGTTACGTGAGCAGAGTATGATCAGCCACGTGATCAGTGCATGAGTGCCACGTGATCAGTGCATGATATGTCACGTGACAGGTGTGTGATCAGCCACGTGAACAGTGCATGTTCAGCCACGTGATCAGTCCATGATAGCCACGTGATCAGTGCATGATCAGTTACCTGAGCACTGTATGATCAGCCACGTGATCAGTGCATGGTCAGACACGTGAACAGTGTATGATCAGCCATGTGATCAGTGCATGATATCCAAGTGATCAGTGCATGATCATCACGTGATCAGTGTATGATCAGCCACGTGAACAGTGCCTGCTCAGTCACGTGATCAGGGCCTGCTGAGCTGCGTGATTACTGTCTGCTCATCTGCTTGACAATTGCCAGCTGAGCTGCACGATTCCTGCCTGTCATCTGCTTGACAATTGACAGCTGTGCTGCGTAATTCCTGCCTGCTAGCTGCTTGATTATTGCCAGCTGAGCAGCATGATTCCTCACAGCTGAGTTCCATGATTATTGCCTGCTGACTGTATAATTCGTGCCTACTCAGCTCTTTGTTTATTGCCTCCAGAGGCACATGATCAGTATATGATAGCAAACCTTATCAGTGCATGATCAGTCACATGATCAGAGCCATTAAGTCACGTGATCACTACATGATAGTCATGTGATCAGTCCATGCTCAGTCACGGTATCAGTGCATGATCAGCCACGTGATCAGTGCATGTTCAGCCAGGTGATCAGTTCATGATAGCTATGTCATCAGTTCATGATTTGTCACGTGATCTGTGCATGACCAGGCAGGTGATCAGTGCATGATCAGTCACATGATCAGTGCATGATCAGTCACGTGATCAGTGCATGATCAGTGATCAGCCACGTGATCAGTGCATGATCAGCCACATGATCAGTGCATGATCAATTACGTGATCAGTGCATGATCAGTCACGTGACCAGTATATGGTAGCTAGGTGATCATTGCATGATCAGCCACATGAACCATGCATGATAGCCACGAGATAAGTGCATGATCAGTCACGTGATCAGTGCATGATCACTCACGTTAACAGTGCATGATAAGTCACCTGATCAGTGCATGATCAATTACGTGATCAGTGCATGATCACTCACGTGACCAGTACATGGTAGCTACGTGATCATTGCATGAACAGCCGCGTGAGCAGTGCATGATAGCCACGTGATCAGTGCATGATCTGTCGCATGATCAGTGTATGATCATCCGGGTGATCAGTGCATGGGCAGTCATGTGATCAGTGCATGATATAGACGAGATTAGTGCATGATCAGTCTCGTGATCAGTGTATGATCAACCACGTGATCAGTGCACGATAGCCAGTTAATGAGTGCACGATAGCCAGATGATCAGTGCATTATCAGTCACGTGATCAGTGTATGATCAGCCAAGTAATAAGTGCATGATAGCCAACTGATCAGTGTATGATCAGCCACGTGATCAGTGCATGATCAGTTACGTGAGCAGTGTATGATCAGCCACGTGATCAGTGCATGGTCAAACACGTGAACAGTGTATGATCAGCCACGTGATCAGTGCATGATAGCCACGTGATCAGTGCATTATCAGTTACGTGAGCAGCGTATGATCAGCCACGTGAACAGTGCATGCTCAGTCACGTGATCTGGGCCTGCTGAGCTGCGTGATTACCGTCTGCTCATCTGCTTGACAATTGCTAGCTGAGCTGCAGGATTCCTGCCTGTCATCTGCTTGACAATTATCAGCTGTGCTGCGTAATTCCTGCCTGCTCAGCTGCTTGATTATTGCCAGCTGAGCAGCATGATTCCTCACACCTGAGTTCCATGATTATTGCCTGCTGACTGTTTGATTCGTGCCTACTCAGCTCTTTGTTTATTGCCTCCAGAGGCACATGATCAGTGTATGATAGCAAACATGATCAGCGATTGATCAGTCACATGATCAGCGCCATTAAGTCACGTGATCACTACATGATAGTCATGTGATCAGTCCATGCTCAGTCACGGTATCAGTGCATGATCAGCCACGTGATCAGTGCTTGATCTGTCACATGATTAGTGTATGATCATCCACGTGATCAGTGCATGGGCAGTCATGTGATCAGTGCATGATATAGACGTGATCAGTTCATGATCAGTCTCGTGATCAGTGCATGATAGCCACGTGATCAGTGCATGATCAGCCACGTGAGTAGTGCATGATAGCCACGTGATCAGTGCATGATCAGTCACGTGTTCAGTGCATGATCAGTCATGTAATCTGTGCATGACCAGGCACGTGATCAGTGTATGACCAGCCCAGTGATCAGTGCATGATAGCCACCTGATCAGTGCATGATCAATCACATGATCAGTACATGATCAGTCAGGTGAACAGTGCATGATCATTTTCGTGATCTGTGCATGATCAGTCACGTGACCAGTATATTGTAGCTATGTGATCATTCCATGACGAGCCACGTGAGCAGTGCATGATAGCCACGTGATGTGTGCATAATGAGTTACGTGAGCAGAGTATGATCAGCCACGTGATCAGTGCATGAGTGCCACGTGATCAGTGCATGATATGTCATGTGACAGGTGTGTGATCAGCCACGTGAACAGTGCATGTTCAGCCACGTGATCAGTCCATGATAGCCACGTGATCAGTGCATGATCAGTTACCAGAGCAGTGTATGATCAGCCACGTGATCAGTGCATGTTCAGACACGTGAACAGTGTATGATCAGCCATGTGATCAGTGCATGATATCCAAGTGATCAGTGCATGATCATCACGTGATCAGTGCATGATCAGTCACGTGACAGGTGTGTGGTAAGCCACGTGAACAGTGCATGTTCAGCCACGTTATCAATGCATGAAATCCACGTGATCAGTGCATGATCAGTTACGTGAACAGTGTATGATCAGCAACGTGAGCAGTGCATGGTCAGACACGTGAACACTGTATGATCAAACACGTGATCAGTGCCTGATATCCATGTCATCAGTGCATGATGAGTCTCGTGAACAGTGCATGATCAGTCACGTGATCAGTGCATAATCAGCCACGTGATCAGTGCATGATCAGTCACGTGACCAGTATATGGTAGCTAGGTGATCATTGCATGATCAGCCATGTGATCTGTGCATGATAGCCACGTGATCACTGCATGATAGCCACATGATCAGTGCATGATCAGTCACGTGATCAGTGCATGATCAGCCACGTGATCAGTGCATGACGAGGCACGTGATCAGTATGGCCAGCCAAGTGATCAGTGCATGATAGCCACGAGATCAGTGCATGGTCAGTCACGTGATCAGTGCATGATCAGTCACGTGATCAGTGTATGATCAGCGGCGTGATCAGTGCATGATCAGCCACATGACCAGGGCATGATCAATTAGGTGATCAGTGCATGATCAGTCACGTGACCAGTACATGGTAGCTACGTGATCATTGCATGATCAGCCACGTGAACAGTGCATGATAGTCACGTGATCAGTGCATGATCAGCCACGTGATCAGTGGATAATCAGTCACGTGATCAGTGCATGGTCAGTCACGTGATCAGTGCATGATCATCCACGTGATCAGTGCATGTGGAGTCATGTAGTCAATGCATTATAACGCCGTAATCAGTGCACGATCAGTCCCATGAAGAGTGTATGATCAGCCAAGTGATCAGTGCAAGATAGCTACGTGATCAGTGCATGATCAGTCACATGATCAGTGCATGATCAGCCACGTCATCAGTGCATGATAGCCACGTGAGCAGTGCATACAATTACGTGATCACTGCATGCGCAATCACGTGATCAGTGCATGAGAGCCACGTGATCAGTGCATGATCATTCACGTGATAGGTGTGTGATCAGCGACGTGAACAGTGCATGCTCAGTCACGTGATCAGGGCCTGCTGAGCTGCGTGATTACTGTCTGCTCATCTGCTTGACAATTGCCAGCTGAGCTGTACGATTCCTGCCTGTCATTTCCTTGACAATTGCCACCTGTGCTGCATAATTCCTGCCTGCTCATCTACTTGATTATTGCCAGCTGAGCAGCATGATTTCTCAGGGCTGAGTTCCATGATTATAGCCTGCTGACTGATTCCTGCCTACTCAGCTCTTTGTTCATTGCCTCCAGATGCACATGATCAGTGTGTGACACCAAACATGATCAGCACATGATCAGTCACATGATGAATGCATGATAAGCCAGGTGATCAGTGCATGATCAATTACGTGATCAGTGCATGATCAGTCATGTGACCAGTACATCGTAACCGCGTGATCGCTGCATGTTCAGCCACGTGAGCAGTGCATGATAGCCACGTGATCATTGCATGATCAGTCACGTGATCAGTGCATGATCAGTCACATATTCAGTGCATCATCAGCCACGTGATCAGTGAATTATAGCCACGTGATTAGTTCATGATTAGTCACGTGATCTGTGCATGACCAGGAACTTGAACAGTGTATGATCAGCCACGTGATCAGTGCCTTATACCCACGTGATAAGTTCATGATTAGTCACGTGATCTGTGCATGACCAGGCACGTGAAAAGTGTATGATCAGTCACGTTATCAGGGCATTATAGCCACGTGATCAGTGCATGATCAGTCAAGTGATCAGTGCGAGAACAGTCACGTGATCAGTGCATGATGAGCCACATAATCAGTGCTGGATCAATTACATGATCAGTGCATGATCAGTCATGTGACTAGTACATGGTTGCTACATGATCATTGCATGATCACCCACATGAGGAGAGCATGATAGCCACGTGATCAGTGCATGATCAGTCACGTGATCAGTACATGATCAGTCACGGGAACAGTGCATGATCATTTACGTGAACTGTGCATGATAAGTCGCATGACCAGTATATGGTAGCTACGTGATCATTGCATGACCAGCCACGTGAGCAGTACATGATAGACCCGTGATGTGTGCATGATCAGTCACGTGATCAGTTCATGATCAGCAACGTGAGCAGTGCATGACCAGTCACGTGATTAGTGCATGATCAGCCATGTGATCAGTGCATGATCAATTACGTGATCAGTGCATGATCAGTCACGTGACCAGTACATGGTTGCTACGTGATCATTGCATGAGCAGCCACGTGATCAGTGCATGATCAGTCACGTGATCAGTGTATGATCAGCCACGTGATCAGTGCATGATCAATTACGTGATCAGTGCATGATAGTCACGTGACCAGTACATGGTAGCTACGTGATCATTGCATGATCAGCCATGTGAACCGTGCATGATAGCAACGAGATCAGTGCATGATCAGTTACATGATCAGTGCATGATCAGTCACGTGAACAGTGCATGATAAGTCACCTGATCAGTGTATGATGAATTACGTGATCAGTGCATGATCACTCACGTGACCAGTACATGGTAGCTACGTGATCATTGCATGATCAGCCACGTTAGCAGTGCATGATAGCCGGATGATCACTGCATGTTCTGTCACATGATCAGTGTATGTTTATCCACGTGATCAGTGCATGGACAGTCAGGTGATCAGTGCATGATCATTAACGTGATCAGTGCATGTGGAGTCATGTAGTCAATGCATGATAGCGCCGTGATCTGTGCACGATCAGTCCCGTGATGAGTGTATGATCAGTCACGTGATCAGTACATGATCAGTCACGTGAACAGTGCATAATCATTTACGTGATCTGTGCATGATCAGTCAGGTGACCAGTATATGGTAGCTTTGTGATCATTCCATTACGAAACACGTGAGCAGTGCATGATAGCCACGTGATGTGTGCATGATGAGTTAAGTGAGCAGAGTATGATCAGCCACGTGATCAGTGCATGAGTGCAACGTGATCAGTGCATGATATGTCACGTGACAGGTGTGTGATCAGCCACGTGTCAGTGCCTGTTCAGCCATGTATTCAGTGCATGATAGCCACGTGATCAGTGCATGATCAGTTACGTGAGCAGTGTATGATCACCAACGTGATCAGTGCATGGTCAGACACGTGAACAGTGTATGATCAGCCACGTGATCAGTGCATGATATCCAAGTGATCAGTGCATGATCAATCACGTGATCAGTGTATGATCAGCCACGTGAACAGTGCATGCTCAGTCACGTGATCAGGGCCTGCTGAGCTGCGTGATTCCTGTCTGCTCATCTGCTTGACAATTGCCAGCTGAGCTGCACGTTTCCTGCCTGTCATCTGCTTGACAATTGACAGCTGTGCTGCGTAATTCCTGCCTGCTCAGCTGCTTGATTATTGCCAGCTGAGCAGCATGATTCCTCACAGCTGAGTTCCATGATTATTGCCTGCTGACTGTATGATTCGTGCCTACTCAGCTCTTTGTTTATTGCCTTCAGAGGCACATGATCAGTGTATGATAGCAAACATGATCAGCGCATGATCAGTCACATGATCAGCGCCATTAAGTCACGTGATCACTACATGATAGTCATGTGATCAGTCCATGCTCAGTCACGGTATCAGTGCATGATCAGCCACGTGATCAGTGCTTGATCTGTCACATGATTAGTGTATGATCATCCACGTGATCAGTGCATGGGCAGTCATGTGATCAGTGCATGATATAGACGTGATCAGTTCATGATCAGTCTCGTGATCAGTGCATGATAGCCACGTGATCAGTGCATGATCAGCCACGTGAGTAGTGCATGATAGCCACGTGATCAGTGCATGATCAGTCACGTGTTCAGTGCATGATCAGTCATGTAATCTGTGCATGACCAGGCACGTGATCAGTGTATGACCAGCCCAGTGATCAGTGCATGATAGCCACCTGATCAGTGCATGATCAATCACGTGATCAGTACATGATCAGTCAGGTGAACAGTGCATGATCATTTTCGTGATCTGTGGATGATCAGTCACGTGACCAGTATATTGTAGCTATGTGATCATTCCATGACGAGCCACGTGAGCAGTGCATGATAGCCACGTGATGTGTGCATAATGAGTTACGTGAGCAGAGTATGATCAGCCACGTGATCAGTGCATGAGTGCCACGTGATCAGTGCATGATATGTCATGTGACAGGTGTGTGATCAGCCACGTGAACAGTGCATGTTCAGCCACGTGATCAGTCCATGATAGCCACGTGATCAGTGCATGATCAGTTACCAGAGCAGTGTATGATCAGCCACGTGATCAGTGCATGTTCAGACACGTGAACAGTGTATGATCAGCCATGTGATCAGTGCATGATATCCAAGTGATCAGTGCATGATCATCACGTGACAGGTGTGTGGTAAGCCACGTGAACAGTGCATGTTCAGCCACGTTATCAATGCATGAAATCCACGTGATCAGTGCATGATCAGTTACGTGAACAGTGTATGATCAGCAACGTGAGCAGTGCATGGTCAGACACGTGAACACTGTATGATCAAACACGTGATCAGTGCCTGATATCCATGTCATCAGTGCATGATGAGTCTCGTGAACAGTGCATGATCAGTCACGTGATCAGTGCATAATCAGCCACGTGATCAGTGCATGATCAGTCACGTGACCAGTATATGGTAGCTAGGTGATCATTGCATGCTCAGCCATGTGATCTGTGCATGATAGCCACGTGATCACTGCATGATAGCCACATGATCAGTGCATGATCAGTCACGTGATCAGTGGATGATCAGCCACGTGATCAGTGCATGACGAGGCACGTGATCAGTATGGCCAGCCAAGTGATCAGTGCATGATAGCCACGAGATCAGTGCATGGTCAGTCACGTGATCAGTGCATGATCAGTCACGTGATCAGTGTATGATCAGCCGCGTGATCAGTGCATGATCAGCCACATGACCAGGGCATGATCAATTAGGTGATCAGTGCATGATCAGTCACGTGACCAGTACATGGTAGCTACGTGATCATTGCATGATCAGCCACGTGAACAGTGCATGATAGTCACGTGATCAGTGCATGATCAGCCACGTGATCAGTGGATAATCAGTCACGTGATCAGTGCATGGTCAGTCACGTGATCAGTGCATGATCATCCACGTGATCAGTGCATGTGGAGTCATGTAGTCAATGCATTATAACGCCGTAATCAGTGCACGATCAGTCCCATGAAGAGTGTATGATCAGCCAAGTGATCAGTGCAAGATAGCTACGTGATCAGTGCATGATCAGTCACATGATCAGTGCATGATCAGCCACGTCATCAGTGCATGATAGCCACGTGAGCAGTGCATACAATTACGTGATCACTGCATGCGCAATCACGTGATCAGTGCATGAGAGCCACGTGATCAGTGCATGATCATTCACGTGATAGGTGTGTGATCAGCGACGTGAACAGTGCATGCTCAGTCACGTGATCAGGGCCTGCTGAGCTGCGTGATTACTGTCTGCTCATCTGCTTGACAATTGCCAGCTGAGCTGTACGATTCCTGCCTGTCATTTCCTTGACAATTGCCACCTGTGCTGCATAATTCCTGCCTGCTCATCTACTTGATTATTGCCAGCTGAGCAGCATGATTTCTCAGGGCTGAGTTCCATGATTATAGCCTGCTGACTGATTCCTGCCTACTCAGCTCTTTGTTCATTGCCTCCAGATGCACATGATCAGTGTGTGACACCAAACATGATCAGCACATGATCAGTCACATGATGAATGCATGATAAGCCAGGTGATCAGTGCATGATCTATTACGTGATCAGTGCATGATCAGTCATGTGACCAGTACATCGTAACCGCGTGATCGCTGCATGTTCAGCCACGTGAGCAGTGCATGATAGCCACGTGATCATTGCATGATCAGTCACGTGATCAGTGCATGATCAGTCACATATTCAGTGCATCATCAGCCACGTGATCAGTGAATTATAGCCACGTGATTAGTTCATGATTAGTCACGTGATCTGTGCATGACCAGGAACTTGAACAGTGTATGATCAGCCACGTGATCAGTGCCTTATACCCACGTGATAAGTTCATGATTAGTCACGTGATCTGTGCATGACCAGGCACGTGAAAAGTGTATGATCAGTCACGTTATCAGGGCATTATAGCCACGTGATCAGTGCATGATCAGTCAAGTGATCAGTGCGAGAACAGTCACGTGATCAGTGCATGATGAGCCACATAATCAGTGCTGGATCAATTACATGATCAGTGCATGATCAGTCATGTGACTAGTACATGGTTGCTACATGATCATTGCATGATCACCCACATGAGGAGAGCATGATAGCCACGTGATCAGTGCATGATCAGTCACGTGATCAGTACATGATCAGTCACGGGAACAGTGCATGATCATTTACGTGAACTGTGCATGATAAGTCGCATGACCAGTATATGGTAGCTACGTGATCATTGCATGACCAGCCACGTGAGCAGTACATGATAGACCCGTGATGTGTGCATGATCAGTCACGTGATCAGTTCATGATCAGCAACGTGAGCAGTGCATGACCAGTCACGTGATTAGTGCATGATCAGCCATGTGATCAGTGCATGATCAATTACGTGATCAGTGCATGATCAGTCACGTGACCAGTACATGGTTGCTACGTGATCATTGCATGAGCAGCCACGTGATCAGTGCATGATCAGTCACGTGATCAGTGTATGATCAGCCACGTGATCAGTGCATGATCAATTACGTGATCAGTGCATGATAGTCACGTGACCAGTACATGGTAGCTACGTGATCATTGCATGATCAGCCATGTGAACCGTGCATGATAGCAACGAGATCAGTGCATGATCAGTTACATGATCAGTGCATGATCAGTCACGTGAACAGTGCATGATAAGTCACCTGATCAGTGTATGATGAATTACGTGATCAGTGCATGATCACTCACGTGACCAGTACATGGTAGCTACGTGATCATTGCATGATAGGCCACGTTAGCAGTGCATGATAGCCGCATGATCACTGCATGTTCTGTCACATGATCAGTGTATGTTTATCCACGTGATCAGTGCATGGACAGTCAGGTGATCAGTGCATGATCATTAACGTGATCAGTGCATGTGGAGTCATGTAGTCAATGCATGATAGCGCCGTGATCTGTGCACGATCAGTCCCGTGATGAGTGTATGATCAGTCACGTGATCAGTACATGATCAGTCACGTGAACAGTGCATAATCATTTACGTGATCTGTGCATGATCAGTCAGGTGACCAGTATATGGTAGCTTTGTGATCATTCCATTACGAAATACGTGAGCAGTGCATGATAGCCACGTGATGTGTGCATGATGAGTTAAGTGAGCAGAGTATGATCAGCCACGTGATCAGTGCATGAGTGCAACGTGATCAGTGCATGATATGTCACGTGACAGGTGTGTGATCAGCCACGTGTCAGTGCCTGTTCAGCCATGTATTCAGTGCATGATAGCCACGTGATCAGTGCATGATCAGTTACGTGAGCAGTGTATGATCACCCACGTGATCAGTGCATGGTCAGACACGTGAACAGTGTATGATCAGCCACGTGATCAGTGCATGATATCCAAGTGATCAGTGCATGATCAATCACGTGATCAGTGTATGATCAGCCACGTGAACAGTGCATGCTCAGTCACGTGATCAGGGCCTGCTGAGCTGCGTGATTCCTGTCTGCTCATCTGCTTGACAATTGCCAGCTGAGCTGCACGTTTCCTGCCTGTCATCTGCTTGACAATTGCCAGCTGTGCTGCGTAATTCCTGCCTGCTCAGCTGCTTGATTATTGCCAGCTGAGCAGCATGATTCCTCACAGCTGAGTTCCATGATTATTGCCTGCTGACTGTATGATTCGTGCCTACTCAGCTCTTTGTTTATTGCCTTCAGAGGCACATGATCAGTGTATGATAGCAAACATGATCAGCGCATGACCTTTCACATGATCAGCGCCATTAAGTCATGTGATCACAACATGATAGTCATGTGATCAGTCCATGCTCAGTCACGGTATCAGTGCATGATCAGCCACGTGATCAGTGCATGATCTGTCACATGATTAGTGTATGATCAGCCACGTGATCAGTGCATGATATCCAACTCATCAGTGCATGATCAGTCACGTGATCAGTGCATGGTCAGTCACGTGATCAGTGCATGATCATCCACGTGATCAGTGAATGTGGAGTCATGTAGTCAATGCATTATAACGCCGTAATCAGTGCACGATTAGTCCCGTGAAGAGTGTATGATCAGCCAAGTGATCAGTGCAAGATAGCTACGTGATCAGTGCATGATCAGTCACATGATCAGTGCATGATCAGCCACGTCATCAGTGCATGATAGCCACGTGAGCAGTGCATACAATTACGTGATCACTGCATGCGCAATCACGTGATCAGTGCATGAGAGCCACGTGATCAGTGCATGATCATTCACGTGATAGGTGTGTGATCAGTGACTTGAACAGTGCATGCTCAGTCACGTGATCAGGGCCTGCTGAGCTGCGTGATTACTGTCTGCTCATCTGCTTGACAATTGCCAGCTGAGCTGTACGATTCCTGCCTGTCATTTCCTTGACAATTGCCACCTGTGCTGCATAATTCCTGCCTGCTCATCTACTTGATTATTGCCAGCTGAGCAGCATGATTTCTCAGGGCTGAGTTCCATGATTATAGCCTGCTGACTGATTCCTGCCTACTCAGCTCTTTGTTCATTGCCTCCAGATGCACATGATCAGTGTGTGACACCAAACATGATCAGCACATGATCAGTCACATGATGAATGCATGATAAGGCAGGTGATCAGTGCATGATCAATTACGTGATCAATGCATGATCAGTCATGTGACCAGTACATCGTAGCCGCGTGATCGCTGCATGTTCAGCCACGTGAGCAGTGCATGATAGCCACGTGATCATTGCATGATCAGTCACGTGATCAGTGCATGATCAGTCACATATTCAGTGCATCATCAGCCAGGTGATCAGTGAATTATAGCCACGTGATTAGTTCATGATTAGTCACGTGATCTGTGCATGACCAGGAACTTGAACAGTGTATGATCAGCCACGTGATCAGTGCCTTATACCCACGTGATAAGTTCATGATTAGTCACGTGATCTGTGCATGACCAGGCACGTGAAAAGTGTATGATCAGCCACGTTATGAGGGCATTATAGCCACGTGATCAGTGCATGATCAGTCAAGTGATCAGTGCGAGAACAGTCACGTGATCAGTGCATGATGAGCCACATAATCAGTGCTGGATCAATTACATGATCAGTGCATGATCAGTCATGTGACTAGTACATGGTTGCTACATGATCATTGCATGATCACCCACATGAGGAGAGCATGATAGCCACGTGATCAGTGCATGATCAGTCAC
The DNA here is from genome assembly GCF_032452875.1 of Bos javanicus. Lineage (NCBI taxonomy): Eukaryota > Metazoa > Chordata > Mammalia > Artiodactyla > Bovidae > Bos > Bos javanicus. The sequence goes on from NW_026894165.1 coordinate 42,448, forward strand.
GTGATCAGTACATGATCAGTCACGGGAACAGTGCATGATCATTTACGTGATCTGTGCATGATAAGTCGCATGACCAGTATATGGTAGCTACGTGATCATTGCATGACCAGCCACGTGAGCAGTACATGATAGCCCCGTGATGTGTGCATGATCAGTCACGTGATCAGTTCATGATCAGCCACGTGAGCAGTGCATGACCAGTCACGTGATTAGTGCATGATCAGCCACGTGATCAGTGCATGATCAATTACGTGATCAGTGCCTGATCAGTCACGTGACCAGTACATGGTTGCTACGTGGTCATTGCATGAGCAGCCACGTGATCAGTGCATGATCAGTCACGTGATCAGTGTATGATCAGCCTCGTGATCAGTGCATGATCAATTACGTGATCAGTGCATGATAGTCACGTGACCAGTACATGGTAGCTACGTGATCATTGCATGATCAGCCATGTGAACCGTGCATGACAGCAACGAGATCAGTGCATGATCAGTTACGTGATCAGTGCATGATCAGTCACGTGAACAGTGCATGATAAGTCACCTGATCAGTGTATGATGAATTACATGATCAGTGCATGATCACTCACGTGACCAGTACATGGTAGCTACGTGATCATTGCATGAGCAGCCACGTGATCAGTGCATGATCAGTCACGTGATCAGTGTATGATCAGCCACGTGATCAGTGCATGATCAATTACGTGATCAGTGCATGATAGTCACGTGACCAGTACATGGTAGCTACGTGATCATTGCATGATCAGCCATGTGAACCGTGCATGATAGCAACGAGATCAGTGCATGATCAGTTACGTGATCAGTGCATGATCAGTCACGTGAACAGTGCATGATAAATCACCTGATCAGTGTATGATGAATTACATGATCAGTGCATGATCACTCACGTGACCAGTACATGGTAGCTACGTGATCATTGCATGATCAGCCACGTTAGCAGTGCATGATAGCCGCATGATCACTGCATGATCAGTCACATGATCAGAGCCATTAAGTCACGTGATCACTACATGATAGTCACGTGATCAGTCCATGCTCAGTCACGGTATCAGTGCATGATCAGCCACGTGATCAGTGCATGATCAGCCAGGTGATCAGTTCATGATAGCTATGTGATCAGTTCATGATTTGTCACGTGATCTGTGCATGACCAGGCAGGTGATCAGTGCATGATCAGTCACGTGATTAGTGCATGATCAGTTACGTGATCAGTGCATGATCAGTCCCGTGATCAGTGGATGATCAGCCACGTGATGAGTGCATGATCAGCCACATGATCAGTGCATGATCAATTACGTGATCAGTGCATGATCAGTCACGTGACCAGTATATGGTAGCTAGGTGATCATTGCATGATCAGCCACATGAGCCGTGCATGATAGCCACGAGATCAGTGCATGATCAGTCACGTGATCAGTGCATGATCACTCACATTAACAGTGCATGATAAGTCACCTGATCAGTGCATGATCAATTACGTGATCAGTGCATGATCACTCACGTGACCAGTACATGGTAGCTACGTGATCATTGCATGAACAGCCGCGTGAGCAGTGCATGATAGCCACGTGATCAGTGCATGATCAGTCGCATGATCAGTGTATGATCATCCGGGTGATCAGTGCATGGGCAGTCATGTGATCAGTGCATGATATAGATGTGATTAGTGCATGATCAGTCTCGTGATCAGTGTATGATCAACCACGTGATCAGTGCACAATAGCCAGTTAATGAGTGCACGATAGCCATATGATCAGTGCATTATCAGTCACGTGATCAGTGTATGATCAGCCAAGTAATAAGTGCATGATAGCCAACTGATCAGTGTATGATCAGCCACGTGATCAGTGCATGATCAGTTACGTGAGCAGTGTATGATCAGCCACGTGATCAGTGCATGGTCAAACACGTGAACAGTGTATGATCAGCCACGTGATCAGTGCATGATAGCCACGTGATCAGTGCATTATCAGTTACGTGAGCAGCGTATGATCAGCCACGTGAACAGTGCATGCTCAGTCACGTGATCTGGGCCTGCTGAGCTGCGTGATTACCGTCTGCTCATCTGCTTGACAATTGCCAGCTGAGCTGCACGATTCCTGCCTGTCATCTGCTTGACAATTATCAGCTGTGCTGCGTAATTCCTGCCTGCTCAGCTGCTTGATTATTGCCAGCTGAGCAGCATGATTCCTCACACCTGAGTTCCATGATTATTGCCTGCTGACTGTTTGATTCGTGCCTACTCAGCTCTTTGTTTATTGCCTCCAGAGGCACATGATCAGTGTATGATAGCAAACATGATCAGCGCATGATCAGTCACATGATCAGCGTCATTAAGTCACGTGATCACTATATGATAGTCATGTGATCAGTCCATGCTCAGTCACGGTATCAGTGCATGATCAGCCACGTGATCAGTGCATGATCAGCCAGGTGATCAGTTCATGATAGCTATGTGATCAGTTCATGATTTGTCACGTGATCTGTGCATGACCAGGCAGGTGATCAGTGTATGATCAGCCACGTGATCAGTGCATGAGTGCCACGTGATCAGTGCATGATATGTCACGTGACAGGTGTGTGATCAGCCACGTGAACAGTGCATGTTCAGCCACGTGATCAGTCCATGATAGCCACGTGATCAGTGCATGATCAGTTACCTGAGCACTGTATGATCAGCCACGTGATCAGTGCATGGTCAGACACGTGAACAGTGTATGATCAGCCATGTGATCAGTGCATGATATCCAAGTGATCAGTGCATGATCATCACGTGATCAGTGTATGATCAGCCACGTGAACAGTGCCTGCTCAGTCACGTGATCAGGGCCTGCTGAGCTGCGTGATTACTGTCTGCTCATCTGCTTGACAATTGCCAGCTGAGCTGCACGATTCCTGCCTATCATCTGCTTGACAATTGACAGCTGTGCTGCGTAATTCCTGCCTGATAGCTGCTTGATTATTGCCAGCTGAGCAGCATGATTCCTCACAGCTGAGTTCCATGATTATTGCCTGCTGACTGTATAATTCGTGCCTACTCAGCTCTTTGTTTATTGCCTCCAGAGGCACATGATCAGTATATGATAGCAAACATTATCAGTGCATGATCAGTCACATGATCAGAGCCATTAAGTCACGTGATCACTACATGATAGTCATGTGATCAGTCCATGCTCAGTCACGGTATCAGTGCATGATCAGCCACGTGATCAGTGCATGATCAGCCAGGTGATCAGTTCATGATAGCTATGTGATCAGTTCATGATTTGTCACGTGATCTGTGCATGACCAGGCAGGTGATCAGTGCATGAACAGTCACGTGATCAGTGCATGATCAGTCACGTGATCAGTGCATGATCAGTCCCGTGATCAGTGGATGATCAGCCACGTGATCAGTGCATGATCAGCCACATGATCAGTGCATGATCAATTACGTGATCAGTGCATGATCAGTCACGTGACCAGTATATGGTAGCTAGGTGATCATTGCATGATCAGCCACATGAGCCGTGCATGATAGCCACGAGATCAGTGCATGATCAGTCACGTGATCAGTGCATGATCACTCACGTTAACAGTGCATGATAAGTCACCTGATCAGTGCATGATCAATTACGTGATCAGTGCATGATCACTCACGTGACCAGTACATGGTAGCTACGTGATCATTGCATGAACAGCCGCGTGAGCAGTGCATGATAGCCCCGTGATCAGTGCATGATCTGTCGCATGATCAGTGTATGATCATCCGGGTGATCAGTGCATGGGCAGTCATGTGATCAGTGCATGATATAGACGTGATTAGTGCATGATCAGTCTCCTGATCAGTGTATGATCAACCACGTGATCAGTGCACGATAGCCAGTTAATGAGTGCACGATAGCCAGATGATCAGTGCATTATCAGTCACGTGATCAGTGTTTGATCAGCCAAGTAAAAAGTGCATGATAGCCAACTGATCAGTGTATGATCAGCCACGTGATCAGTGCATGATCAGTTACGTGAGCAGTGTATGATCAGCCACGTGATCAGTGCATGGTCAGACATGTGAACTGTGTATGATCAGCCACGTGATCAGTGCATGATAGCCACTTGATCAGTGCATTATCAGTTACGTGAGCAGTGTATGATCAGCCACGTGATCAGTGCATGATAGCCACGTGATCAGTGCATTATCAGTTACGTGAGCAGCGTATGATCAGCCACGTGAACAGTGCATGCTCAGTCACGTGATCTGGGCCTCCTGAGCTGCGTGATTACCGTCTGCTCATCTGCTTGACAATTGCCAGCTGAGCTGCAAGATTCCTGCCTGTCATCTGCTTGACAATTATCAGCTGTGCTGCGTAATTCCTGCCTGCTCAGCTGCTTGATTATTGCCAGCTGAGCAGCATGATTCCTCACACCTGAGTTCCATGATTATTGCCTGCTGACTGTTTGATTCGTGCCTACTCAGCTCTTTGTTTATTGCCTCCAGAGGCACATGATCAGTGTATGATAGCAAACATGATCAGCGCATGATCAGTCACATGATCAGCGCCATTAAGTCACGTGATCACTACATGATAGTCATGTGATCAGTCCATGCTCAGTCACGGTATCAGTGCATGATCAGCCACGTGATCAGTGCATGATCAGCCAGGTGATCAGTTCATGATAGCTATGTGATCAGTTCATGATTTGTCACGTGATCTGTGCATGACCAGGCAGGTGATCAGTGTATGATCAGCCACGTGAACAGTGCATGATAGCCACATGATCAGTGCATGATCCGTCACCTGATGGGTGTATGATCAGTCAACTGACCGGTACATGGTAGCTACATGATCATTGCATGATCAGCCACGTGAGTAGTGCATGATAGCCACGTGATCAGTGCATGATCAGTCACGTGTTCAGTGCATGATCAGTCATGTAATCTGTGCATGACCAGGCACGTGATCAGTGTATGACCAGCCAAGTGATCAGTGCATGATAGCCACGTGATCAGTGCATGATCAGTCACGTGATCAGTGCATGATCAGTCACGTGATCAGTGGATGATTAGCCACGTGATCAGTGCATGATCAGCCACATGATCAGTGCATGATCAATTACGTGATCAGTGCATGATCAGTCACGTGACCAGTATATGGTAGCTAGGTGATCATTGCATGATCAGCCACATGAGCCGTGCATGATAGCCACGAGATCAGTGGATGATCAGTCACGTGATCAGTGCATGATCACTCACGTTAACAGTGCATGATAAGTCACCTGATCAGTGCATGATCAATTACGTGATCAGTGCATGATCAGTCACGTGACCAGTACATGGTAGCTACGTGATCATTGCGTGATCAGCCGCGTGATCAGTGCATGATAGCCACGTGATCAGTGCATGATAGCCACGTGATCAGTGCATGATCAGTCATGTGATACGTGTGTGATCAGCCACGTGATCAGGGCATGATATCCACGTGATCAGTGCATGAGAGCCACGTGATCAGTGCATGATCAGTCACGTGATACATGTGGGATCAGCCACGTGATCAGTGCATGATGAGCCACGTGATCAGTGCAGGATCAATTACGTGATCAGTGCATGATCAGTCACGTGACCAGTACATGGTTGCTACGTGATCGTTGCATGATCAGCCACGTGAGCAGAGCATGATAGCCACGTGATCAGTGCATGATCAGTCACGTGATCAGTACATGATCAGTCACGTGAACAGTGCATGATCATTTACGTGATCTGTGCATGATCAGTCACGTGACCAGTATATGGTAGCTATGTGATCATTCCATGACGAGCCACGTGAGCAGTGCATGATAGCCACGTGATGTGTGCATGATGAGTTACGTGAGCAGAGTATGATCAGCCACGTGATCAGTGCATGAGTGCCACGTGATCAGTGCATGATATGTCACGTGACAGGTGTGTGATCAGCCACGTGAACAGTGCATGTTCAGCCACGTGATCAGTCCATGATAGCCACGTGATCAGTGCATGATCAGTTACCTGAGCACTGTATGATCAGCCACGTGATCAGTGCATGGTCAGACATGTGAACAGTGTATGATCAGCCATGTGATCAGTGCATGATATCCAAGTGATCAGTGCATGATCATCACGTGATCAGTGTATGATCAGCCACGTGAACAGTGCCTGCTCAGTCACGTGATCAGGGCCTGCTGAGCTGCGTGATTACTGTCTGCTCATCTGCTTGACAATTGCCAGCTGAGCTGCACGATTCCTGCCTGTCATCTGCTTGACAATTGACAGCTGTGCTGCGTAATTCCTGCCTGCTAGCTGCTTGATTATTGCCAGCTGAGCAGCATGATTCCTCACAGCTGAGTTCCATGATTATTGCCTGCTGACTGTATAATTCGTGCCTACTCAGCTCTTTGTTTATTGCCTCCAGAGGCACATGATCAGTACATGATAGCAAACCTTATCAGTGCATGATCAGTCACATGATCAGAGCCATTAAGTCACGTGATCACTACATGATAGTCATGTGATCAGTCCATGCTCAGTCACGGTATCAGTGCATGATCAGCCACGTGATCAGTGCATGTTCAGCCAGGTGATCAGTTCATGATAGCTATGTCATCAGTTCATGATTTGTCACGTGATCTGTGCATGACCAGGCAGGTGATCAGTGCATGATCAGTCACGTGATCAGTGCATGATCAGTCACGTGATCAGTGCATGATCAGTGATCAGCCACGTGATCAGTGCATGATCAGCCACATGATCAGTGCATGATCAATTACGTGATCAGTGCATGATCAGTCACGTGACCAGTATATGGTAGCTAGGTGATCATTGCATGATCAGCCACATGAACCGTGCATGATAGCCACGAGTTAAGTGCATGATCAGTCACGTGATCAGTGCATGATCACTCACGTTAACAGTGCATGATAAGTCACCTGATCAGTGCATGATCAATTACGTGATCAGTGCATGATCACTCACGTGACCAGTACATGGTAGCTACGTGATCATTGCATGAACAGCCGCGTGAGCAGTGCATGATAGCCACGTGATCAGTGCATGATCTGTCGCATGATCAGTGTATGATCATCCGGGTGATCAGTGCATGGGCAGTCATGTGATCAGTGCATGATATAGACGAGATTAGTGCATGATCAGTCTCGTGATCGGTGTATGATCAACCACGTGATCAGTGCACGATAGCCAGTTAATGAGTGCACGATAGCCAGATGATCAGTGCATTATCAGTCACGTGATCAGTGTATGATCAGCCAAGTAATAAGTGCATGATAGCCAACTGATCAGTGTATGATCAGCCACGTGATCAGTGCATGATCAGTTACGTGAGCAGTGTATGATCAGCCACGTGATCAGTGCATGGTCAAACACGTGAACAGTGTATGATCAGCCACGTGATCAGTGCATGATAGCCACGTGATCAGTGCATTATCAGTTACGTGAGCAGCGTATGATCAGCCACGTGAACAGTGCATGCTCAGTCACGTGATCTGGGCCTGCTGAGCTGCGTGATTACCGTCTGCTCATCTGTTTGACAATTGCCAGCTGAGCTGCACGATTCCTGCCTGTCATCTGCCTGACAATTATCAGCTGTGCTGCGTAATTCCTGCCTGCTCAGCTGCTTGATTATTGCCAGCTGAGCAGCATGATTCCTCACACCTGAGTTCCATGATTATTGCCTGCTGACTGTTTGATTCGTGCCTACTCAGCTCTTTGTTTATTGCCTCCAGAGGCACATGATCAGTGTATGATAGCAAACATGATCATCGCATGATCAGTCACATGATCAGCGCCATTAAGTCACGTGATCACTACATGATAGTCATGTGATCAGTCCATGCTCAGTCACGGTATCAGTGCATGATCAGCCACGTGATCAGTGCTTGATCTGTCACATGATTAGTGTATGATCATCCACGTGATCAGTGCATGGGCATTCATGTGATCAGTGCATGATATAGACGTGATCAGTTCATGATCAGTCTCGTGATCAGTGCATGATAGCCACGTGATCAGTGCATGATCAGCCACGTGATAGTGCATGATAGCCACGTGATCAGTGCATGATCAGTCACGTGTTCAGTGCATGATCAGTCACGTAATCTGTGCATGACCAGGCACGTGACCAGTGGATGACCAGCCCAGTGATCAGTGCATGATAGCCACCTGATCAGTGCATGATCAATCACGTGATCAGTACATGATCAGTCAGGTGAACAGTGCATGATCATTCTCGTGATCTGTGCATGATCAGTCACGTGACCAGTACATTGTAGCTACGTGATCATTCCATGACAGCCACGTGAGCAGTGCATGATAGCCACGTGATGTGTGCATTATGAGTTACGTGAGCAGAGCATGATCAGCCACGTGATCAGTGCATGAGTGCCACGTGATCAGTGCATGATATGTCATGTGACAGTGTGTGATCAGCCACGTGAACAGTGCATGTTCAGCCACGTGATCAGTCCATGATAGCCACGTGATCAGTGCATGATCAGTACCAGAGCAGTGCATGATCAGCCACGTGATCAGTGCATGATCAGACACGTGAGCAGTGTATGATCAGCCACGTGATCAGTGCATGATAGCCACGTGATCAGTGCATGATCATCACGTGACAGGTGTGTGGTAAGCCACGTGAACAGTGCATGTTCAGCCACGTTATCAATGCATGAAATCCACGTGATCAGTGCATGATCAGTTACGTGAACAGTGTATGATCAGCAACGTGAGCAGTGCATGGTCAGACACGTGAACACTGTATGATCAAACACGTGATCAGTGCCTGATATCCATGTCATCAGTGCATGATGAGTCTCGTGAACAGTGCGTGATCAGTGCATAATCAGCCACGTGATCAGTGCATGATCAGTCACGTGACCAGTATATGGTAGCTAGGTGATCATTGCATGATCAGCCATGTGATCTGTGCATGATAGCCACGTGATCACTGCATGATAGCCACATGATCAGTGCATGATCAGTCACGTGATCAGTGCATGATCAGCCACGTGATCAGTGCATGACGAGGCACGTGATCAGTATGGCCAGCCAAGTGATCAGTGCATGATAGCCACGAGATCAGTGCATGGTCAGTCACGTGATCAGTGCATGATCAGTCACGTGATCAGTGTATGATCAGCCGCGTGATCAGTGCATGATCAGCCACATGACCAGGGCATGATCAATTACGTGATCAGTGCATGATCAGTCACGTGACCAGTACATGGTAGCTACGTGATCATTGCATGATCAGCCACGTGAACAGTTCATGATAGCCACGTGATCAGTGCATGATCAGCCACGTGATCAGTGGATAATCAGTCACGTGATCAGTGCATGGTCAGTCACGTGATCAGTGCATGATCATCCACGTGATCAGTGCATGTGGAGTCATGTAGTCAATGCATTATAACGCCGTAATCAGTGCACGATCAGTCCCGTGAAGAGTGTATGATCAGCCAAGTGATCAGTGCAAGATAGCTACGTGATCAGTGCATGATCAGTCACATGATCAGTGCATGATCAGCCACGTCATCAGTGCATGATAGCCACGTGAGCAGTGCATACAATTACGTGATCACTGCATGCGCAATCACGTGATCAGTGCATGAGAGCCACGTGATCAGTGCATGATCATTCACGTGATAGGTGTGTGATCAGCGACGTGAACAGTGCATGCTCAGTCACGTGATCAGGGCCTGCTGAGCTGCGTGATTACTGTCTGCTCATCTGCTTGACAATTGCCAGCTGAGCTGTACGATTCCTGCCTGTCATTTCCTTGACAATTGCCACCTGTGCTGCATAATTCCTGCCTGCTCATCTACTTGATTATTGCCAGCTGAGCAGCATGATTTCTCAGAGCTGAGTTCCATGATTATAGCCTGCTGACTGATTCCTGCCTACTCAGCTCTTTGTTCATTGCCTCCAGATGCACATGATCAGTGTGTGACACCAAACATGATCAGCACATGATCAGTCACATGATGAATGCATGATAAGCCAGGTGATCAGTGCATGATCAATTACGTGATCAGTGCATGATCAGTCATGTGACCAGTACATCGTAGCCGCGTGATCGCTGCATGTTCAGCCACGTGAGCAGTGCATGATAGCCACGTGATCATTGCATGATCAGTCACGTGATCAGTGCATGATCAGTCACATGTTCAGTGCATCATCAGCCACGTGATCAGTGAATTATAGCCACGTGATTAGTTCATGATTAGTCACGTGATCTGTGCATGACCAGGAACTTGAACAGTGTATGATCAGCCACGTGATCAGTGCCTTATACCCACGTGATAAGTTCATGATTAGTCACGTGATCTGTGCATGACCAGGCACGTGAAAAGTGTATGATCAGTCACGTTATCAGGGCATTATAACCACGTGATCAGTGCATGATCAGTCAAGTGATCAGTGCGAGAACAGTCACGTGATCAGTGCATGATGAGCCACATAATCAGTGCTGGATCAATTACATGATCAGTGCATGATCAGTCATGTGACTAGTACATGGTTGCTACATGATCATTGCATGATCACCCACATGAGGAGAGCATGATAGCCACGTGATCAGTGCATGATCAGTCACGTGATCAGTACATGATCAGTCACGGGAACAGTGCATGATCATTTACGTGAACTGTGCATGATAAGTCGCATGACCAGTATATGGTAGCTACGTGATCATTGCATGACCAGCCACGTGAGCAGTACATGATAGCCCCGTGATGTGTGCATGATCAGTCACGTGATCAGTTCATGATCAGCAACGTGAGCAGTGCATGACCAGTCACGTGATTAGTGCATGATCAGCCACGTGATCAGTGCATGATCAATTACGTGATCAGTGCATGATCAGTCACGTGACCAGTACATGGTTGCTACGTGATCATTGCATGAGCAGCCACGTGATCAGTGCATGATCAGTCACGTGATCAGTGTATGATCAGCCACGTGATCAGTGCATGATCAATTACGTGATCAGTGCATGATAGTCACGTGACCAGTACATGGTAGCTACGTGATCATTGCATGATCAGCCATGTGAACCGTGCATGATAGCAACGAGATCAGTGCATGATCAGTTACATGATCAGTGCATGATCACTCACGTGAACAGTGCATGATAAGTCACCTGATCAGTGTATGATGAATTACGTGATCAGTGCATGATCACTCACGTGACCAGTACATGGTAGCTACGTGATCATTGCATGATCAGCCACGTTAGCAGTGCATGATAGCCGCATGATCACTGCATGTTCTGTCACATGATCAGTGTATGTTTATCCACGTGATCAGTGCATGGACAGTCAGGTGATCAGTGCATGATCATTAACGTGATCAGTGCATGTGGAGTCATGTAGTCAATGCATGATAGCGCCGTGATCTGTGCACGATCAGTCCCGTGATGAGTGTATGATCAGTCACGTGATCAGTACATGATCAGTCACGTGAACAGTGCATAATCATTTACGTGATCTGTGCATGATCAGTCAGGTTACCAGTATATGGTAGCTTTGTGATCATTCCATTACGAAACACGTGAGCAGTGCATGATAGCCACGTGATGTGTGCATGATGAGTTAAGTGAGCAGAGTATGATCAGCCACGTGATCAGTGCATGAGTGCAACGTGATCAGTGCATGATATGTCACGTGACAGGTGTGTGATCAGCCACGTGTCAGTGCCTGTTCAGCCACGTATTCAGTGCATGATAGCCACGTGATCAGTGCATGATCAGTTACGTGAGCAGTGTATGATCACCCACGTGATCAGTGCATGGTCAGACACGTGAACAGTGTATGATCAGCCACGTGATCAGTGCATGATATCCAAGTGATCAGTGCATGATCAATCACGTGATCAGTGTATGATCAGCCACGTGAACAGTGCATGCTCAGTCACGTGTTCAGGGCCTGCTGAGCTGCGTGATTCCTGTCTGCTCATCTGCTTGACAATTGCCAGCTGAGCTGCACGTCTCCTGCCTGTCATCTGCTTGACAATTGCCAGCTGTGCTGCGTAATTCCTGCCTGCTCAGCTGCTTGATTATTGCCAGCTGAGCAGCATGATTCCTCACACCTGAGTTCCATGATTATTGCCTGCTCACTGTATGATTCGTGCCTACTCAGCTCTTTGTTTATTGCCTTCAGAGGCACATGATCAGTGTATGATAGCAAACATGATCAGCGCATGACCATTCACATGATCAGCGCCATTAAGTCATGTGATCACAACATGATAGTCATGTGATCAGTCCATGCTCAGTCACGGTATCAGTGCATGATCAGCCACGTGATCAGTGTATGATCTGTCACATGATTACTGTATGATCAGCCACGTGATCAGTGCATGATATCCAACTTATCAGTGCATGATCAGTCACGTGATCAGTGCATGGTCAGTCACGTGATCAGTGCATGATCATCCACGTGATCAGTGAATGTGGAGTCATGTAGTCAATGCATTATAACGCCGTAATCAGTGCACGATTAGTCCCGTGAAGAGTGTATGATCAGCCAAGTGATCAGTGCAAGATAGCTACGTGATCAGTGCATGATCAGTCACATGATCAGTGCATGATAGCCACGTCAGCAGTGCATACAATTACGTGATCAGTGCATGATCAGCCACGTCATCAGTGCATGAGAGCCACGTGAGCAGTGCATGATCAATTACGTGATCACTGCATGCGCAATCACGTGATCAGTGCATGATCATTCACGTGATCAGGGCCTGCTGAGCTGCGTGATTACTGTCTGCTCATCTTCTTGACAATTGCCAGCTGAGCTGTACGATTCCTGCCTGTCATTTCCTTGACAATTGCCACCTGTGCTGCATAATTCCTGCCTGCTCATCTACTTGATTATTGCCAGCTGAGCAGCATGATTTCTCAGGGCTGAGTTCCATGATTATAGCCTGCTGACTGATTCCTGCCTACTCAGCTCTTTGTTCATTGCCTCCAGATGCACATGATCAGTGTGTGACACCAAACATGATCAGCACATGATCAGTCACATGATGAATGCATGATAAGCCAGGTGATCAGTGCATGATCAATTACGTGATCAGTGCATGATCAGTCATGTGACCAGTACATCGTAGCCGCGTAATCGCTGCATGTTCAGCCACGTGAGCAGTGCATGATAGCCACGTGATCATTGCATGATCAGTCACGTGATCAGTGCATGATCAGTCACATGTTCAGTGCATCATCAGCCACGTGATCAATGAATTATAGCCACGTGATTAGTTCATGATTAGTCACGTGATCTGTGCATGACCAGGAACTTGAACAGTGTATGATCAGCCACGTGATCAGTGCCTTATACCCACGTGATAAGTTCATGATTAGTCACGTGATCTGTGCATGACCAGGCACGTGAAAAGTGTATGATCAGCCACGTTATCAGGGCATTATAGCCACGTGATCAGTGCATGATCAGTCAAGTGATCAGTGCGAGAACAGTCACGTGATCAGTGCATGATGAGCCACATAATCAGTGCTGGATCAATTACATGATCAGTGCATGATCAGTCATGTGACTAGTACATGGTTGCTACATGATCATTGCATGATCACCCACATGAGGAGAGCATGATAGCCACGTGATCAGTGCATGATCAGTCACGTGATCAGTACATGATCAGTCACGGGAACAGTGCATGATCATTTACGTGATCTGTGCATGATAAGTCGCATGACCAGTATATGGTAGCTACGTGATCATTGCATGACCAGCCACGTGAGCAGTACATGATAGCCCCGTGATGTGTGCATGATCAGTCACGTGATCAGTTCATGATCAGCAACGTGAGCAGTGCATGACCAGTCACGTGATTAGTGCATGATCAGCCACGTGATCAGTGCATGATCAATTACGTGATCAGTGCATGATCAGTCACGTGACCAGTACATGGTTGCTACGTGATCATTGCATGAGCAGCCACGTGATCAGTGCATGATCAGTCACGTGATCAGTGTATGATCAGCCACGTGATCAGTGCATGATCAATTACGTGATCAGTGCATGATAGTCACGTGACCAGTACATGGTAGCTACGTGATCATTGCATGATCAGCCATGTGAACCGTGCATGATAGCAACGAGATCAGTGCATGATCAGTTACGTGATCAGTGCATAATCAGTCACGTGAAAAGTGCATGATAAGTCACCTGATCAGTGTATGATGAATTACATGATCAGTGGATGATCACTCACGTGACCAGTACATGGTAGCTACGTGATCATTGCATGATCAGCCACGTTAGCAGTGCATGATAGCCGCATGATCACTGCATGTTCTGTCACATGATCAGTGTATGTTTATCCACGTGATCAGTGCATGGACAGTCAGGTGATCAGTGCATGATCATTAACGTGATCAGTGCATGTGGAGTCATGTAGTCAATGCATGATAGCGCCGTGATCTGTGCACGATCAGTCCCGTGATGAGTGTATGATCAGTCACGTGATCAGTACATGATCAGTCACGTGAACAGTGCATAATCATTTACGTGATCTGTGCATGATCAGTCAGGTGACCAGTATATGGTAGCTTTGTGATCATTCCATTACGAAACACGTGAGCAGTGCATGATAGCCACGTGATGTGTGCATGATGAGTTAAGTGAGCAGAGTATGATCAGCCACGTGATCAGTGCATGAGTGCCACGTAATCAGTGCATGATATGTCACGTGACAGGTGTGTGATCAGCCACGTGAACAGTGCCTGTTCAGCCACGTATTCAGTGCATGATAGCCACGTGATCAGTGCATGATCAGTTACGTGAGCAGTGTATGATCACCCACGTGATCAGTGCATGGTCAGACACGTGAACAGTGTATGATCAGCCACGTGATCAGTGCATGATATCCAAGTGATCAGTGCATGATCAATCACTTGATCAGTGTATGATCAGCCACGTGAACAGTGCATGCTCAGTCACGTGATCTGGGCTGCTGAGCTGTGTGATTACCGTCTGCTCATCTGCTTGACAATTGCCAGCTGAGCTGCACGATTCCTGCCTGTCATCTGCTTGACAATTATCAGCTGTGCTGCGTAATTGCTGCCTGCTCAGCTGCTTGATTATTGCCAACTGAGCAGCATGATTCCTCACACCTGAGTTCCATGATTATTGCCTGCTGACTGTTTGATTCGTGCCTACTCAGCTCTTTGTTTATTGCCTCCAGAGGCACATGATCAGTGTATGATAGCAAACATGATCAGCGCATGATCAGTCACATGATCAGTGCCATTAAGTCACGTGATCACTACATGATAGTCATGTGATCAGTCCATGCTCAGTCACGGTATCAGTGCATGATCAGCCACGTGATCAGTGCATGATCAGCCAGGTGATCAGTTCATGATAGCTATGTGATCAGTTCATGATTTGTCACGTGATCTGTGCATGACCAGGCAGGTGATCAGTGCATGATCAGTCACGTGAACAGTGCATGATAGCCACGTGATCAGTGCATGATCCGTCACCTGATGGGTGTATGATCAGTCACCTGACCAGTGCATGATAGCCACGTGATCAGTGCATGATCAGCCACGTGATCAGTGCATGATAGCCACGTGATCAGTGCATGATAAGTCACGTGATCAGTGCATGATCAGTCACGTGATCAGTGCATGATCAGTCACGTGATCAGTGCATGATCAGCCACGTGATCAGTGCATGGTCAGTCACGTGATCAGTGCATGATACAGACGTGATCAGTGCATGATCAGTCACGTGATCAGTGCATGATAGCCACGTGATCAGTGCATGATCAGTCACCTGATGGGTGTATGATCAGTCACGTGACCGGTACATGGTAGCTACGTGATCATTGCATGATCAGCCACGTGAGTAGTGCATGATAGCCACGTGATCAGTGCATGATCAGTCATGTGATCAGTGCATGATCAGTCACGTGATCAGTGCATGATCAGCCACGTGATCAGTGCATGATCAGCCACGTGATCAGTGCATGATAGCCACGTGATCAGTGCATGATTTGTCACGTGATCAGTGCATGATCAGGCAGGTGATCAGTGTATGATCAGCCACGTGAACAGTGCATGATAGCCACATGATCAGTGCATGATCCGTCACGTGATCAGTGCATGATCAGTCAACTGACCGGTACATGGTAGCCACGTGATCATTGCATGATCAGCCACGTGAGTAGTGCATGATAGCCACGTGATCAGTGCATGATCAGTCACGTGATCAGTGCATGATCAGTCACGTAATCTGTGCATGATCAGTCACGTGATCAGTGCATGATCAGTCACGTGATCAGTGCATGATAGCCACGTGATCAGTGCATGATCAGCCACGTGATCAGTGCATGATCAGTCACGTGATCAGTGCATGATCAGCCACGTGATCAGTGCATGATCAGCCACGTGATCAGTGCATGATCAATTACGTGATCAGTGCATGATCAGTCACGTGACCAGTATATGGTAGCTACGTGATCATTGCATGATCAGCCACATGAGCAGTGCATGATAGCCACGTGATCAGTGCATGATCAGTCACGTGATCAGTGCATGATCAATCACGTGATCAGTGCATGATAAGTCACGTGATCAGTGCATGATCAATCACGTGATCAGTGCATGATCAGCCACGTGATCAGTACATGGTAGCACGTGATCAGTGCATGATCAGCCGCGTGATCAGTGCATGATAGCCACGTGATCAGTGCATGATAGCCACGTGATCAGTGCATGATCAGTCACGTGATCAGTGTATGATCAGCCACGTGATCAGTGCATGATATCCACATGATCAGTGCATGATGAGCCACGTGATCAGTGCATGAGTGCCACGTGATCAGTGCATGATCAGTCACGTGATACATGTATGATCAGCCACGTGATCAGTGCATGATGAGTCACGTGATCAGTGCATGATCAGTCACGTAATCAGTGCATGATCAGCCACGTGATCAGTGCATGATCAGTCACGTGATCAGTGCATGATAGCCACGTGATCAGTGCATGATCAGTCACGTGATCAGTGCATGATCAGCCACGTGATCAGTGCATGATCAGCCACGTGATCAGTGTATGATCAGCCACGTGATCAGTGCATGATCAATTACGTGATCAGTGCATGATCAGTCACGTGATCAGTGCATGGTAGCTACGTGATCAGTGCATGATCAGCCACGTGATCCGTGCATGATAGCCACGTGATCAGTGCATGATCAGTCACGTGATCAGTGCATGATCAGTCACGTGAACAGTGCATGATAAGTCACGTGATCAGTGCATGATCAATTACGTGATCAGTGCATGATCAGTCACGTGATCAGTGCATGGTAGCCACGTGATCATTGCATGATCAGCCACGTGATCAGTGCATGATAGCCACGTGATCAGTGCATGATAGCCACAGTGCATGATCAGTCACGTGATCAGTGTATGATCAGCCACGTGATCAGTGCATGATAGCCACGTGATCAGTGCATGATCAATTACGTGATCAGTGCATGATCAGTCACGTGACCAGTACATGGTAGCTACGTGATCATTGCATGATCAGCCACGTGAGCAGTGCATGATAGCCACGTGATCAGTGCATGATCAGTCACGTGATCAGTGCATGATCAGTCACGTGATCAGTGCATGATCATTTACATGATCAGTGCATGATCAGTCACGTGACCAGTACATGGTAGCTACGTGATCATTGCATGATCAGCCACGTGAGCAGTGCATGATAGCCACGTGATCAGTGCATGATGAGTCACGTGATCAGTGCATGATCAGCCACGTGATCAGTGCATGAGTGCCACGTGATCAGTGCATGATATGTCACGTGACAGGTGTGTGATCAGCCACGTGAACAGTGCATGATCAGCCAAGTGATCAGTGTATGATAGCCACGTGATCAGTGCATGATCAGCTACGTGAGCAGTGCATGATCAGCCACGTGATCAGTGCATGGTCAGCCACGTGAACAGTGCATGATCAGCCACGTGATCAGTGCATGATAGCCACGTGATCAGTGCATGATCATCACGTGATCAGTGTATGATCAGCCACGTGAACAGTGCCTGCTCAGTCACGTGATCAGGGCCTGCTGAGCTGCGTGATTACTGTCTGCTCATCTGCTTGACAATTGCCAGCTGAGCTGCACGATTCCTGCCTGTCATCTGCTTGACAATTGACAGCTGTGCTGCGTAATTCCTGCCTGATCAGCTGCTTGATTATTGCCAGCTGAGCAGCATGATTCCTCACAGCTGAGTTCCATGATTATTGCCTGCTGACTGTATAATTCGTGCCTACTCAGCTCTTTGTTCATTGCCTCCAGAGGCACATGATCAGTGTATGATAGCAAACATGATCAGCGCATGATCAGTCACATGATCAGCGCCATTAAGTCACGTGATCACTACATGATAGTCATGTGATCAGTCCATGCTCAGTCACGGTATCAGTGCATGATCAGCCACGTGATCAGTGCATGATCAGCCACGTGATCAGTGCATGATAGCCATGTGATCAGTTCATGATCAGTCACGTGATCAGTGCATGATCAGGCACGTGATCAGTGCATGATCAGTCACGTGATCAGTGCATGATCAGTCACGTGATCAGTGCATGATCAGTCACGTGATCAGTGCATGATCAGCCACGTGATCAGTGCATGATCAGCCACGTGATCAGTGCATGATCAGTTACGTGATCAGTGCATGATCAGTCACGTGACCAGTATATGGTAGCTACGTGATCATTGCATGATCAGCCACGTGAGCAGTGCATGATAGCCACGTGATCAGTGCATGATCAGTCACGTGATCAGTGCATGATCAGTCACGTGATCAGTGCATGATCAGTCACGTGATCAGTGCATGATCAATTACGTGATCAGTGCATGATCAGTCACGTGATCAGTACATGGTAGCTACGTGATCAGTGCATGATCAGCCACGTGATCAGTGCATGATAGCCACGTGATCAGTGCATGATCAGTCACATGATCAGTGCATGATCATCACGTGATCAGTGCATGATCAGTCACGTGATCAGTGCATGATATAGACGTGATCAGTGCATGATCAGTCACGTGATCAGTGCATGATCAGCCACGTGATCAGTGCATGATAGCCAGTGATCAGTGCATGATAGCCAGTGATCAGTGCATGATCAGTCACGTGATCAGTGCATGATCAGCCACGTGATCAGTGCATGATCAGCCACGTGATCAGTGCATGATCAGCCACGTGATCAGTGCATGATCAGTTACGTGAGCAGTGTATGATCAGCCACGTGATCAGTGCATGGTCAGACACGTGAACAGTGTATGATCAGCCACGTGATCAGTGCATGATAGCCACGTGATCAGTGCATGATCAGTCACGTGATCAGTGTATGATCAGCCACGTGAACAGTGCATGCTCAGTCACGTGATCTGGGCCTGCTGAGCTGCGTGATTACTGTCTGCTCATCTGCTTGACAATTGCCAGCTGAGCTGCACGATTCCTGCCTGTCATCTGCTTGACAATTGTCAGCTGTGCTGCGTAATTCCTGCCTGCTCAGCTGCTTGATTATTGCCAGCTGAGCAGCATGATTCCTCACACCTGAGTTCCATGATTATTGCCTGCTGACTGTTTGATTCGTGCCTACTCAGCTCTTTGTTTATTGCCTCCAGAGGCACATGATCAGTGTATGATAGCAAACATGATCAGCGCATGATCAGTCACATGATCAGCGCCATTAAGTCACGTGATCACTACATGATAGTCATGTGATCAGTCCATGCTCAGTCACGGTATCAGTGCATGATCAGCCACGTGATCAGTGCATGATCAGCCACGTGATCAGTGCATGATAGCCATGTGATCAGTGCATGATCAGTCACGTGATCAGTGCATGATCAGGCAGGTGATCAGTGCATGATCAGTCACGTGATCAGTGCATGATCAGTCACGTGATCAGTGCATGATCAGTCACGTGATCAGTGCATGATCAGCCACGTGATCAGTGCATGATCAGCCACGTGATCAGTGCATGATCAGCCACGTGATCAGTGCATGATCAGTCACGTGACCAGTACATGGTAGCTACGTGATCAGTGCATGATCAGCCACGTGATCAGTGCATGATAGCCACGTGATCAGTGCATGATCAGTCACGTGATCAGTGCATGATCAGTCACGTGATCAGTGCATGATCAGTCACGTGATCAGTGCATGATCAATTACGTGATCAGTGCATGATCAGTCACGTGACCAGTACATGGTAGCTACGTGATCAGTGCATGATCAGCCACGTGATCAGTGCATGATAGCCACGTGATCAGTGCATGATCAGTCACATGATCAGTGCATGATCATCCACGTGATCAGTGCATGATCAGTCACGTGATCAGTGCATGATATAGACGTGATCAGTGCATGATCAGTCACGTGATCAGTGCATGATCAGCCACGTGATCAGTGCATGATAGCCAGTGATCAGTGCATGATAGCCAGTGATCAGTGCATGATCAGTCACGTGATCAGTGCATGATCAGCCACGTGATCAGTGCATGATCAGCCACGTGATCAGTGCATGATCAGCCACGTGATCAGTGCATGATCAGTTACGTGAGCAGTGTATGATCAGCCACGTGATCAGTGCATGGTCAGACACGTGAACAGTGTATGATCAGCCACGTGATCAGTGCATGATAGCCACGTGATCAGTGCATGATCAGTCACGTGATCAGTGTATGATCAGCCACGTGAACAGTGCATGCTCAGTCACGTGATCAGCTGCTGAGCTGCTGATCTGCTGCATCTGCTTGACAATTGCCACTGAGCTGCACGCTGCATCTGCTTGACAATTGCAGCTGTGCTGCGTAATTCCTGCCTGCTCAGCTGCTTGATTATTGCCAGCTGAGCAGCATGATTCCTCACACCTGAGTTCCATGATTATTGCCTGCTGACTGTTTGATTCGTGCCTACTCAGCTCTTTGTTTATTGCCTCCAGAGGCACATGATCAGTGTATGATAGCAAACATGATCAGCGCATGATCAGTCACATGATCAGCGCCATTAAGTCACGTGATCACTACATGATAGTCATGTGATCAGTCCATGCTCAGTCACGGTATCAGTGCATGATCAGCCACGTGATCAGTGCATGATCAGCCACGTGATCAGTGCATGATAGCCACGTGATCAGTGCATGATCAGTCACGTGATCAGTGCATGATCAGGCACGTGATCAGTGCATGATCAGCCACGTGATCAGTGCATGATAGCCACGTGATCAGTGCATGATCAGTCACCTGATGGGTGTATGATCAGTCACGTGACCAGTACATGGTAGCTACATGATCATTGCATGATCAGCCACGTGAGTAGTGCATGATAGCCACGTGATCAGTGCATGATCAGTCACGTGATCAGTGCATGATCAGTCACGTGAACAGTGCATGATCAGTCACGTGATCAGTGCATGATCAGCCACGTGATCAGTGCATGATCAGTCACGTGATCAGTGCATGATCAGCCACGTGATCAGTGCATGATCAGTCACGTGATCAGTGCATGATATAGACGTGATCAGTGCATGATCAGTCACGTGATCAGTGCATGATAGCCACGTGATCAGTGCATGATCAGTCACGTGATCAGTGCATGATCAGTCACGTGATCAGTGCATGATAGCTACGTGATCAGTGCATGATCAGCCACGTGATCAGTGCATGATAGCCACGTGATCAGTGCATGATCAGTCACGTGATCAGTGCATGATCAGTCACGTGATCAGTGCATGATCAGCCACGTGATCAGTGCATGATCAGCCACGTGATCAGTGCATGATAGCCACGTGATCAGTGCATGATCAGTCACGTGATCAGTGCATGATCAGTCACGTGATCAGTGCATGATCAGCCACGTGATCAGTGCATGATAGCCACGTGATCAGTGCATGATCAGTCACGTGATCAGTGCATGATCAGTCACGTGATCAGTGCATGATAGCTACGTGATCAGTGCATGATCAGCCACGTGATCAGTGCATGATAGCCACGTGATCAGTGCATGATCAGTCACGTGATCAGTGCATGATCAGTCACGTGATCAGTGCATGATAGCCACGTGATCAGTGCATGATCAGCCACGTGATCAGTGCATGATAGCCACGTGATCAGTGCATGATCAGTCACGTGATCAGTGCATGATCAGTCACGTGATCAGTGCATGATCAGGCACGTGATCAGTGCATGATCAGCCACGTGATCAGTGCATGATAGCCACGTGATCAGTGCATGATCAGTCACGTGATCAGTGCATGATCAGTCACGTGATCAGTGCATGATCAGCCACGTGATCAGTGCATGATCAGCCACGTGATCAGTGCATGATCAATTACGTGATCAGTGCATGATCAGTCACGTGACCAGTACATGGTAGCTACGTGATCATTGCATGATCAGCCACGTGATCAGTGCATGATAGCCACGTGATCAGTGCATGATCAGTCACGTGATCAGTGCATGATCAGTCACGTGATCAGTGCATGATCAGTCACGTGATCAGTGCATGATCAATCACGTGATCAGTGCATGATCAGTCACGTGATCAGTGCATGATAGCTACGTGATCAGTGCATGATCAGCCACGTGATCAGTGCATGATAGCCACGTGATCAGTGCATGATCAGCCACGTGATCAGTGCATGATCAGTCACGTGATCAGTGCATGATCAGCCACGTGATCAGTGCATGATAGCCACGTGATCAGTGCATGATAGCCACGTGATCAGTGCATGATCAGCCACGTGATCAGTGCATGATCAGTCACGTGATCAGTGCATGATAGCTACGTGATCAGTGCATGATCAGCCACGTGATCAGTGCATGATAGCCACGTGATCAGTGCATGATCAGTCACGTGATCAGTGCATGATCAGTCACGTGATCAGTGCATGATAGTCACGTGATCAGTGCATGATCAGCCACGTGATCAGTGCATGATCAGTCACGTGATCAGTGCATGATCAGCCACGTGATCAGTGCATGATCAGCCACGTGATCAGTGCATGATAGCCACGTGATCAGTGCATGATAGCCACGTGATCAGTGCATGATCAGTCACGTGATACGTGTGTGATCAGCCACGTGATCAGTGCATGATAGCCACGTGATCAGTGCATGATCAGCCACGTGATCAGTGCATGATCAGTCACGTGACCAGTACATGGTTGCTACGTGATCGTTGCATGATCAGCCACGTGAGCAGTGCATGATAGCCACGTGATCAGTGCATGATCAGTCACGTGATCAGTACATGATCAGTCACGTGAACAGTGCATGATCATTTACGTGATCTGTGCATGATCAGTCACGTGACCAGTATATGGTAGCTACGTGATCATTCCATGACGAGCCACGTGAGCAGTGCATGATAGCCACGTGATGTGTGCATGATGAGTTACGTGAGCAGAGTATGATCAGCCACGTGATCAGTGCATGAGTGCCACGTGATCAGTGCATGATATGTCACGTGACAGGTGTGTGATCAGCCACGTGAACAGTGCATGATCAGCCACGTGATCAGTGCATGATCAGTTACGTGAGCAGTGTATGATCAGCCACGTGATCAGTGCATGGTCAGACACGTGAACAGTGTATGATCAGCCACGTGATCAGTGCATGATATCCAAGTGATCAGTGCATGATCATCACGTGATCAGTGTATGATCAGCCACGTGAACAGTGCATGCTCAGTCACGTGATCAGGGCCTGCTGAGCTGCGTGATTACTGTCTGCTCATCTGCTTGACAATTGCCAGCTGAGCTGCACGATTCCTGCCTGTCATCTGCTTGACAATTGCCAGCTGTGCTGCGTAATTCCTGCCTGCTCAGCTGCTTGATTATTGCCAGCTGAGCAGCATGATTCCTCACACCTGAGTTCCATGATTATTGCCTGCTGACTGTTTGATTCGTGCCTACTCAGCTCTTTGTTTATTGCCTCCAGAGGCACATGATCAGTGTATGATAGCAAACATGATCAGTGCATGATCAGTCACATGATCAGCGCCATTAAGTCACGTGATCACTACATGATAGTCATGTGATCAGTCCATGCTCAGTCACGGTATCAGTGCATGATCAGCCACGTGATCAGTGCATGATCAGCCAGGTGATCAGTGCATGATAGCTATGTGATCAGTGCATGATCAGTCACGTGATCAGTGCATGATCAGGCACGTGATCAGTGCATGATCAGTCACGTGATCAGTGCATGATCAGTCACGTGATCAGTGCATGATCAGTCACGTGATCAGTGCATGATCAGCCACGTGATCAGTGCATGATCAGCCACGTGATCAGTGCATGATCAGTCACGTGATCAGTGCATGATCAGTCACGTGACCAGTACATGGTAGCTACGTGATCATTGCATGATCAGCCACGTGAGCAGTGCATGATAGCCACGTGATCAGTGCATGATCAGTCACGTGATCAGTGCATGATCACTCACGTGATCAGTGCATGATCAGTCACGTGATCAGTGCATGATCAATTACGTGATCAGTGCATGATCAGTCACGTGACCAGTACATGGTAGCTACGTGATCATTGCATGATCAGCCACGTGATCAGTGCATGATAGCCACGTGATCAGTGCATGATCAGTCACATGATCAGTGCATGATCATCCACGTGATCAGTGCATGATCAGTCACGTGATCAGTGCATGATATCCACGTGATCAGTGCATGATCAGTCACGTGATCAGTGCATGATCAGCCACGTGATCAGTGCATGATAGCCAGTGAATCAGTGCATGATAGCCAGTGATCAGTGCATGATCAGTCACGTGATCAGTGCATGATCAGCCACGTGATCAGTGCATGATAGCCACGTGATCAGTGCATGATCAGCCACGTGATCAGTGCATGATCAGTTACGTGAGCAGTGTATGATCAGCCACGTGATCAGTGCATGGTCAGACACGTGAACAGTGTATGATCAGCCACGTGATCAGTGCATGATAGCCACGTGATCAGTGCATGATCAGTCACGTGATCAGTGTATGATCAGCCACGTGAACAGTGCATGCTCAGTCACGTGATCTGGGCCTGCTGAGCTGCGTGATTACTGTCTGCTCATCTGCTTGACAATTGCCAGCTGAGCTGCACGATTCCTGCCTGTCATCTGCTTGACAATTGTCAGCTGTGCTGCGTAATTCCTGCCTGCTCAGCTGCTTGATTATTGCCAGCTGAGCAGCATGATTCCTCACACCTGAGTTCCATGATTATTGCCTGCTGACTGTTTGATTCGTGCCTACTCAGCTCTTTGTTTATTGCCTCCAGAGGCACATGATCAGTGTATGATAGCAAACATGATCAGCGCATGATCAGTCACATGATCAGCGCCATTAAGTCACGTGATCACTACATGATAGTCATGTGATCAGTCCATGCTCAGTCACGGTATCAGTGCATGATCAGCCACGTGATCAGTGCATGATCAGCCACGTGATCAGTGCATGATAGCCACGTGATCAGTGCATGATCAGTCACGTGATCAGTGCATGATCAGGCAGGTGATCAGTGCATGATCAGCCACGTGATCAGTGCATGATAGCCACGTGATCAGTGCATGATCAGTCACCTGATGGGTGTATGATCAGTCACGTGACCTGTACATGGTAGCTACATGATCATTGCATGATCAGCCACGTGAGTAGTGCATGATAGCCACGTGATCAGTGCATGATCAGTCACGTGATCAGTGCATGATCACTCACGTTAACAGTGCATGATAAGTCACGTGATCAGTGCATGATCAGCCACGTGATCAGTGCATGATCAGCCACGTGATCAGTGCATGATAGCCACGTGATCAGTGCATGATCAGTCACGTGATCAGTGCATGATCAGTCACGTGATCAGTGCATGATCAGCCACGTGATCAGTGCATGATCAGCCACGTGATCAGTGCATGATAGCCACGTGATCAGTGCATGATCAGTCACGTGATCAGTGCATGATCAGTCACGTGATCAGTGCATGATCAGCCACGTGATCAGTGCATGATAGCCACGTGATCAGTGCATGATCAGTCACGTGATCAGTGCATGATCAGTCACGTGACCAGTACATGGTAGCTACGTGATCAGTGCATGATCAGCCACGTGATCAGTGCATGATAGCCACGTGATCAGTGCATGATCAGTCACGTGATCAGTGCATGATCAGTCACGTGATCAGTGCATGATAGCCACGTGATCAGTGCATGATCAGCCACGTGATCAGTGCATGATAGCCACGTGATCAGTGCATGATCAGTCACGTGATCAGTGCATGATCAGCCACGTGATCAGTGCATGATCAGTCACGTGATCAGTGCATGATCAATTACGTGATCAGTGCATGATCAGTCACGTGACCAGTACATGGTAGCTACGTGATCATTGCATGATCAGCCACGTGATCAGTGCATGATAGCCACGTGATCAGTGCATGATAGCCACGTGATCAGTGCATGATCAGTCATGTGATACGTGTGTGATCAGCCACGTGATCAGTGCATGATATCCACGTGATCAGTGCATGATAGCCACGTGATCAGTGCATGAGAGCCACGTGATCAGTGCATGATCAGTCACGTGATACATGTGTGATCAGCCACGTGATCAGTGCATGATGAGCCACGTGATCAGTGCAGGATCAATTACGTGATCAGTGCATGATCAGTCACGTGACCAGTACATGGTTGCTACGTGATCGTTGCATGATCAGCCACGTGAGCAGTGCATGATAGCCACGTGATCAGTGCATGATCAGTCACGTGATCAGTACATGATCAGTCACGTGAACAGTGCATGATCATTTACGTGATCTGTGCATGATCAGTCACGTGACCAGTATATGGTAGCTACGTGATCATTCCATGACGAGCCACGTGAGCAGTGCATGATAGCCACGTGATGTGTGCATGATGAGTTACGTGAGCAGAGTATGATCAGCCACGTGATCAGTGCATGAGTGCCACGTGATCAGTGCATGATATGTCACGTGACAGGTGTGTGATCAGCCACGTGAACAGTGCATGTTCAGCCACGTGATCAGTGCATGATAGCCACGTGATCAGTGCATGATCAGTTACCTGAGCACTGTATGATCAGCCACGTGATCAGTGCATGGTCAGACACGTGAACAGTGTATGATCAGCCACGTGATCAGTGCATGATATCCAAGTGATCAGTGCATGATCATCACGTGATCAGTGTATGATCAGCCACGTGAACAGTGCCTGCTCAGTCACGTGATCAGGGCCTGCTGAGCTGCGTGATTACTGTCTGCTCATCTGCTTGACAATTGCCAGCTGAGCTGCACGATTCCTGCCTGTCATCTGCTTGACAATTGCCAGCTGTGCTGCGTAATTCCTGCCTGCTAGCTGCTTGATTATTGCCAGCTGAGCAGCATGATTCCTCACAGCTGAGTTCCATGATTATTGCCTGCTGACTGTATGATTCGTGCCTACTCAGCTCTTTGTTTATTGCCTCCAGAGGCACATGATCAGTGTATGATAGCAAACATTATCAGTGCATGATCAGTCACATGATCAGCGCCATTAAGTCACGTGATCACTACATGATAGTCATGTGATCAGTCCATGCTCAGTCACGGTATCAGTGCATGATCAGCCACGTGATCAGTGCATGATCAGCCACGTGATCAGTGCATGATAGCTATGTGATCAGTGCATGATTTGTCACGTGATCAGTGCATGATCAGGCAGGTGATCAGTGCATGATCAGTCACGTGATCAGTGCATGATCAGTCACGTGATCAGTGCATGATCAGTCACGTGATCAGTGCATGATCAGCCACGTGATCAGTGCATGATCAGCCACGTGATCAGTGCATGATCAGTTACGTGATCAGTGCATGATCAGTCACGTGACCAGTACATGGTAGCTAGGTGATCATTGCATGATCAGCCACGTGAGCAGTGCATGATAGCCACGTGATCAGTGCATGATCAGTCACGTGATCAGTGCATGATCACTCACGTGATCAGTGCATGATAAGTCACGTGATCAGTGCATGATCAATTACGTGATCAGTGCATGATCAGTCACGTGACCAGTACATGGTAGCTACGTGATCATTGCATGATCAGCCACGTGATCAGTGCATGATAGCCACGTGATCAGTGCATGATCAGTCACATGATCAGTGTATGATCATCCGTGATCAGTGCATGATCAGTCACGTGATCAGTGCATGATATAGACGTGATCAGTGCATGATCAGTCACGTGATCAGTGCATGATCAGCCACGTGATCAGTGCATGATAGCCAGTGAATGAGTGCATGATAGCCAGTGATCAGTGCATGATCAGTCACGTGATCAGTGCATGATCAGCCACGTGATCAGTGCATGATCAGCCACTGATCAGTGCATGATCAGCCACGTGATCAGTGCATGATCAGTTACGTGAGCAGTGTATGATCAGCCACGTGATCAGTGCATGGTCAGACACGTGAACAGTGTATGATCAGCCACGTGATCAGTGCATGATAGCCACGTGATCAGTGCATGATCAGTTACGTGATCAGTGTATGATCAGCCACGTGAACAGTGCATGCTCAGTCACGTGATCTGGGCCTGCTGAGCTGCGTGATTACTGTCTGCTCATCTGCTTGACAATTGCCAGCTGAGCTGCACGATTCCTGCCTGTCATCTGCTTGACAATTGTCAGCTGTGCTGCGTAATTCCTGCCTGCTCAGCTGCTTGATTATTGCCAGCTGAGCAGCATGATTCCTCACACCTGAGTTCCATGATTATTGCCTGCTGACTGTTTGATTCGTGCCTACTCAGCTCTTTGTTTATTGCCTCCAGAGGCACATGATCAGTGTATGATAGCAAACATGATCAGCGCATGATCAGTCACATGATCAGCGCCATTAAGTCACGTGATCACTACATGATAGTCATGTGATCAGTCCATGCTCAGTCACGGTATCAGTGCATGATCAGCCACGTGATCAGTGCATGATCAGCCACGTGATCAGTTCATGATAGCCATGTGATCAGTGCATGATCAGTCACGTGATCAGTGCATGACCAGGCACGTGATCAGTGCATGATCAGCCACGTGATCAGTGCATGATAGCCACGTGATCAGTGCATGATCAGTCACCTGATGGGTGTATGATCAGTCACGTGACCAGTACATGGTAGCTACATGATCATTGCATGATCAGCCACGTGAGTAGTGCATGATAGCCACGTGATCAGTGCATGATCAGTCACGTGATCAGTGCATGATCAGTCACGTGATCAGTGCATGATAAGTCACGTGATCAGTGCATGATCAATTACGTGATCAGTGCATGATCAGTCACGTGATCAGTGCATGATAGCTACGTGATCAGTGCATGATCAGCCACGTGATCAGTGCATGATAGCCACGTGATCAGTGCATGATCAGTCACATGATCAGTGCATGATCATCCACGTGATCAGTGCATGATCAGTCACGTGATCAGTGCATGATATAGACGTGATCAGTGCATGATCAGTCACGTGATCAGTGCATGATCAGCCACGTGATCAGTGCATGATAGCCAGTGAATGAGTGCATGATAGCCAGTGATCAGTGCATGATCAGTCACGTGATCAGTGCATGATCAGCCACGTGATCAGTGCATGATAGCCACGTGATCAGTGCATGATCAGCCACGTGATCAGTGCATGATCAGTCACGTGATCAGTGCATGATCAGCCACGTGATCAGTGCATGATCAGCCACGTGATCAGTGCATGATCAGCCACGTGATCAGTGCATGATAGCCACGTGATCAGTGCATGATCAGTTACGTGAGCAGTGTATGATCAGCCACGTGATCAGTGCATGATAGCCACGTGATCAGTGCATGATCAGTTACGTGATCAGTGTATGATCAGCCACGTGAACAGTGCATGCTCAGTCACGTGATCAGGGCCTGCTGAGCTGCGTGATTACTGTCTGCTCATCTGCTTGACAATTGCCAGCTGAGCTGCACGATTCCTGCCTGTCATCTGCTTGACAATTGTCAGCTGTGCTGCGTAATTCCTGCCTGCTCAGCTGCTTGATTATTGCCAGCTGAGCAGCATGATTCCTCACACCTGAGTTCCATGATTATTGCCTGCTGACTGTTTGATTCGTGCCTACTCAGCTCTTTGTTTATTGCCTCCAGAGGCACATGATCAGTGTATGATAGCAAACATGATCAGCGCATGATCAGTCACATGATCAGCGCCATTAAGTCACGTGATCACTACATGATAGTCATGTGATCAGTCCATGCTCAGTCACGGTATCAGTGCATGATCAGCCACGTGATCAGTGCATGATCAGCCACGTGATCAGTTCATGATAGCCATGTGATCAGTGCATGATCAGTCACGTGATCAGTGCATGATCAGGCAGGTGATCAGTGCATGATCAGCCACGTGATCAGTGCATGATAGCCACGTGATCAGTGCATGATCAGTCACCTGATGGGTGTATGATCAGTCAACTGACCAGTACATGGTAGCTACATGATCATTGCATGATCAGCCACGTGAGTAGTGCATGATAGCCACGTGATCAGTGCATGATCAGTCACGTGATCAGTGCATGATCAGTCATGTGATCAGTGCATGATCAGGCACGTGATCAGTGCATGATCAGCCACGTGATCAGTGCATGATAGCCACGTGATCAGTGCATGATCAGTCACGTGATCAGTGCATGATCAGTCACGTGATCAGTGCATGATCAGCCACGTGATCAGTGCATGATCAGCCACGTGATCAGTGCATGATCAATCACGTGATCAGTGCATGATC
The DNA here is from genome assembly GCF_032452875.1 of Bos javanicus. NCBI lineage: Eukaryota > Metazoa > Chordata > Mammalia > Artiodactyla > Bovidae > Bos > Bos javanicus. The sequence goes on from NW_026894165.1 coordinate 73,328, forward strand.
AGTCACGTGATCAGTGCATGGTAGCTACGTGATCAGTGCATGATCAGCCACGTGATCAGTGCATGATAGCCACGTGATCAGTGCATGATCAGTCACGTGATCAGTGCATGATCAGTCACGTGATCAGTGCATGATCAGCCACGTGATCAGTGCATGATCAATTACGTGATCAGTGCATGATCAGTCACGTGACCAGTACATGGTAGCTACGTGATCATTGCATGATCAGCCACGTGATCAGTGCATGATAGCCACGTGATCAGTGCATGATAGCCACGTGATCAGTGCATGATCAGTCATGTGATACGTGTGTGATCAGCCACGAGATCAGGGCATGATATCCACGTGATCAGTGCATGATAGCCACGTGATCAATGCATGAGAGCCACGTGATCAGTGCATGATCAGTCACGTGATACATGTGTGATCAGCCACGTGATCAGTGCATGATGAGCCACGTGATCAGTGCAGGATCAATTACGTGATCAGTGCATGATCAGTCACGTGACCAGTACATGGTTGCTACGTGATCGTTGCATGATCAGCCACGTGAGCACAGCATGATAGCCACGTGATCAGTGCATGATCAGTCACGTGATCAGTACATGATCAGTCACGTGAACAGTGCATGATCATTTACGTGATCTGTGCATGATCAGTCACGTGACCAGTATATGGTAGCTACGTGATCATTCCATGACGAGCCACGTGAGCAGTGCATGATAGCCATGTGATGTGTGCATGATGAGTTACGTGAGCAGAGTATGATCAGCCACGTGATCAGTGCATGAGTGCCACGTGATCAGTGCATGATATGTCACGTGACAGGTGTGTGATCAGCCACGTGAACAGTGCATGTTCAGCCACGTGATCAGTGCATGATAGCCACGTGATCAGTGCATGATCAGTTACGTGAGCAGTGTATGATCAGCCACGTGATCAGTGCATGGTCAGACACGTGAACAGTGTATGATCAGCCACGTGATCAGTACATGATATCCAAGTGATCAGTGCATGATCATCACGTGATCAGTGTATGATCAGCCACGTGAACAGTGCCTGCTCAGTCACGTGATCAGGGCCTGCTGAGCTGCGTGATTACTGTCTGCTCATCTGCTTGACAATTGCCAGCTGAGCTGCACGATTCCTGCCTGTCATCTGCTTGACAATTGCCAGCTGTGCTGCGTAATTCCTGCCTGCTCAGCTGCTTGATTATTGCCAGCTGAGCAGCATGATTCCTCACAGCTGAGTTCCATGATTATTGCCTGCTGACTGTATAATTCGTGCCTACTCAGCTCTTTGTTTATTGCCTCCAGAGGCACATGATCAGTGTATGATAGCAAACATTATCAGTGCATGATCAGTCACATGATCAGCGCCATTAAGTCACGTGATCACTACATGATAGTCATGTGATCAGTCCATGCTCAGTCACGGTATCAGTGCATGATCAGCCACGTGATCAGTGCATGATCAGCCACGTGATCAGTTCATGATAGCCATGTGATCAGTGCATGATCAGTCACGTGATCAGTGCATGATCAGGCACGTGATCAGTGCATGATCAGTCACGTGATCAGTGCATGATCAGTCACGTGATCAGTGCATGATCAGTCACGTGATCAGTGCATGATCAGCCACGTGATCAGTGCATGATCAGCCACGTGATCAGTGCATGATCAGTTACGTGATCAGTGCATGATCAGTCACGTGACCAGTACATGGTAGCTACGTGATCATTGCATGATCAGCCACGTGAGCAGTGCATGATAGCCACGTGATCAGTGCATGATCAGTCACGTGATCAGTGCATGATCAGTCACGTGATCAGTGCATGATCAGTCACGTGATCAGTGCATGATCAATTACGTGATCAGTGCATGATCAGTCACGTGACCAGTACATGGTAGCTACGTGATCAGTGCATGATCAGCCACGTGATCAGTGCATGATAGCCACGTGATCAGTGCATGATCAGTCACATGATCAGTGCATGATCAGCCACGTGATCAGTGCATGATCAGTCACGTGATCAGTGCATGATATAGACGTGATCAGTGCATGATCAGTCACGTGATCAGTGCATGATCAGCCACGTGATCAGTGCATGATAGCCAGTGATGAGTGCATGATAGCCAGTGATCAGTGCATGATCAGTCACGTGATCAGTGCATGATCAGCCACGTGATCAGTGCATGATAGCCACTGATCAGTGCATGATCAGCCACGTGATCAGTGCATGATCAGTTACGTGAGCAGTGTATGATCAGCCACGTGATCAGTGCATGATCAGACACGTGAACAGTGTATGATCAGCCACGTGATAGTGCATGATAGCCACGTGATCAGTGCATGATCAGTCACGTGATCAGTGTATGATCAGCCACGTGAACAGTGCAGGCTCAGTCACGTGATCTGGGCCTGATGAGCTGCGTGATTACTGTCTGCTCATCTGCTTGACAATTGCCAGCTGAGCTGCACGATTCCTGCCTGTCATCTGCTTGACAATTGCCAGCTGTGCTGCGTAATTCCTGCCTGCTCAGCTGCTTGATTATTGCCAGCTGAGCAGCATGATTCCTCACACCTGAGTTCCATGATTATTGCCTGCTGACTGTTTGATTCGTGCCTACTCAGCTCTTTGTTTATTGCCTCCAGAGGCACATGATCAGTGCATGATAGCAAACATGATCAGCGCATGATCAGTCACATGATCAGCGCCATTAAGTCACGTGATCACTACATGATAGTCATGTGATCAGTCCATGCTCAGTCACGGTATCAGTGCATGATCAGCCACGTGATCAGTGCATGATCAGCCACGTGATCAGTGCATGATAGCTACGTGATCAGTGCATGATCAGTCACGTGATCAGTGCATGATCAGGCAGGTGATCAGTGCATGATCAGCCACGTGATCAGTGCATGATAGCCACGTGATCAGTGCATGATCAGTCACCTGATGGGTGTATGATCAGTCACGTGACCGTACATGGTAGCTACATGATAATTGCATGATCAGCCACGTGAGTAGTGCATGAGAGCCACGTGATCAGTGCATGATCAGTCACGTGATCAGTGCATGATCAGTCACGTGATCAGTGCATGATCAGGCACGTGATCAGTGCATGATCAATTACGTGATCAGTGCATGATCAGTCACGTGATCAGTGCATGGTAGCTACGTGATCAGTGCATGATCAGCCACGTGATCAGTGCATGATAGCCACGTGATCAGTGCATGATCAGTCACATGATCAGTGCATGATCATCCACGTGATCAGTGCATGATCAGTCACGTGATCAGTGCATGATATAGACGTGATCAGTGCATGATCAGTCACGTGATCAGTGCATGATCAGCCACGTGATCAGTGCATGATAGCCAGTAATGAGTGCATGATAGCCAGTGATCAGTGCATGATCAGTCACGTGATCAGTGCATGATCAGCCACGTGATCAGTGCATGATCAGCCACGTGATCAGTGCATGATCAGCCACGTGATCAGTGCATGATCAGTTACGTGAGCAGTGTATGATCAGCCACGTGATCAGTGCATGGTCAGACACGTGAACAGTGTATGATCAGCCACGTGATCAGTGCATGATATCCACGTGATCAGTGCATGATCATCACGTGATCAGTGTATGATCAGCCACGTGAACAGTGCATGCTCAGTCACGTGATCAGGGCCTGCTGAGCTGCGTGATTACTGTCTGCTCATCTGCTTGACAATTGCCAGCTGAGCTGCACGATTCCTGCCTGTCATCTGCTTGACAATTGCCAGCTGTGCTGCGTAATTCCTGCCTGCTCAGCTGCTTGATTATTGCCAGCTGAGCAGCATGATTCCTCACACCTGAGTTCCATGATTATTGCCTGCTGACTGTTTGATTCGTGCCTACTCAGCTCTTTGTTTATTGCCTCCAGAGGCACATGATCAGTGTATGATAGCAAACATGATCAGCGCATGATCAGTCACATGATCAGCGCCATTAAGTCACGTGATCACTACATGATAGTCATGTGATCAGTCCATGCTCAGTCACGGTATCAGTGCATGATCAGCCACGTGATCAGTGCATGATCTGTCACATGATTAGTGTATGATCATCCACGTGATCAGTGCATGGGCAGTCATGTGATCAGTGCATGATATAGACGTGATCAGTGCATGATCAGTCACGTGATCAGTGCATGATAGCCACGTGATCAGTGCATGATCAGTCACCTGATGGGTGTATGATCATTCACGTGACCTGTACATGGTAGCTACATGATCATTGCATGATCAGCCACGTGAGTAGTGCATGATAGCCACGTGATCAGTGCATGATCAGTCACGTGATCAGTGCATGATCAGTCACGTATCAGTGCATGATCAGCCACGTGATCAGTGCATGATCAGCCACGTGATCAGTGCATGATAGCCACGTGATCAGTGCATGATCAGTCACGTGATCAGTGCATGATCAGGCACGTGATCAGTGCATGATCAGCCACGTGATCAGTGCATGATAGCCACGTGATCAGTGCATGATCAGTCACGTGATCAGTGCATGATCAGTCACTGACCAGTACATGGTAGCTACATGATCAGTGCATGATCAGCCACGTGATCAGTGCATGATAGCCACGTGATCAGTGCATGATCAGTCACGTGATCAGTGCATGATCAGTCATGTGATCAGTGCATGATCAGGCACGTGATCAGTGCATGATCAGCCACGTGATCAGTGCATGATAGCCACGTGATCAGTGCATGATCAGTCACGTGATCAGTGCATGATCAGTCACGTGATCAGTGCATGATCAGCCACGTGATCAGTGCATGATCAGCCACGTGATCAGTGCATGATCAATCACGTGATCAGTGCATGATCAGTCACGTGATCAGTGCATGGTAGCTACGTGATCAGTGCATGATCAGCCACGTGATCAGTGCATGATAGCCACGTGATCAGTGCATGATCAGTCACGTGATCAGTGCATGATCAGCCACGTGATCAGTGCATGATCAGTCACGTGATCAGTGCATGATCAATTACGTGATCAGTGCATGATCAGTCACGTGACCAGTGCATGGTAGCTACGTGATCATTGCATGATCAGCCACGTGATCAGTGCATGATAGCCACGTGATCAGTGCATGATAGCCACGTGATCAGTGCATGATCAGTCATGTGATACGTGTGTGATCAGCCACGTGATCAGTGCATGATATCCACGTGATCAGTGCATGATAGCCACGTGATCAGTGCATGATAGCCACGTGATCAGTGCATGATCAGTCACGTGATCATGTGTGATCAGCCACGTGATCAGTGCATGATCAGCACGTGATCAGTGCATGATCAATTCGTGATCGTTGCATGATCAGCCACGTGAGCAGTGCATGATAGCCACGTGATCAGTGCATGATCAGTCACGTGATCAGTACATGATCAGTCACGTGAACAGTGCATGATCATTTACGTGATCTGTGCATGATCAGTCACGTGACCAGTATATGGTAGCTACGTGATCATTCCATGACGAGCCACGTGAGCAGTGCATGATAGCCACGTGATGTGTGCATGATGAGTTACGTGAGCAGAGTATGATCAGCCACGTGATCAGTGCATGAGTGCCACGTGATCAGTGCATGATATGTCACGTGACAGGTGTGTGATCAGCCACGTGAACAGTGCATGTTCAGCCACGTGATCAGTGCATGATAGCCACGTGATCAGTGCATGATCAGTTACGTGAGCAGTGTATGATCAGCCACGTGATCAGTGCATGGTCAGACACGTGAACAGTGTATGATCAGCCACGTGATCAGTGCATGATATCCAAGTGATCAGTGCATGATCATCACGTGATCAGTGTATGATCAGCCACGTGAACAGTGCATGCTCAGTCACGTGATCAGGGCCTGCTGAGCTGCGTGATTACTGTCTGCTCATCTGCTTGACAATTGCCAGCTGAGCTGCACGATTCCTGCCTGTCATCTGCTTGACAATTGCCAGCTGTGCTGCGTAATTCCTGCCTGCTCAGCTGCTTGATTATTGCCAGCTGAGCAGCATGATTCCTCACAGCTGAGTTCCATGATTATTGCCTGCTGACTGTTTGATTCGTGCCTACTCAGCTCTTTGTTTATTGCCTCCAGAGGCACATGATCAGTGTATGATAGCAAACATGATCAGTGCATGATCAGTCACATGATCAGCGCCATTAAGTCACGTGATCACTACATGATAGTCATGTGATCAGTCCATGCTCAGTCACGGTATCAGTGCATGATCAGCCACGTGATCAGTGCATGATCAGCCAGGTGATCAGTTCATGATAGCCATGTGATCAGTGCATGATCAGTCACGTGATCAGTGCATGATCAGGCAGGTGATCAGTGCATGATCAGTCACGTGATCAGTGCATGATCAGTCACGTGATCAGTGCATGATCAGTCACGTGATCAGTGCATGATCAGCCACGTGATCAGTGCATGATCAGCCACGTGATCAGTGCATGATCAGTCACGTGATCAGTGCATGATCAGTCACGTGACCAGTATGAGCACGTGATCAGATGATCAGCCACGTGATCAGTGCATGATAGCCACGTGATCAGTGCATGATCAGTCACGTGATCAGTGCATGATCAGTCACGTGATCAGTGCATGATCAGTCACGTGATCAGTGCATGGTAGCTACGTGATCATTGCATGATCAGCCACGTGATCAGTGCATGATAGCCACGTGATCAGTGCATGATCAGTCACATGATCAGTGCATGATCATCCACGTGATCAGTGCATGATCAGTCACGTGATCAGTGCATGATATAGACGTGATCAGTGCATGATCAGTCACGTGATCAGTGCATGATCAGCCACGTGATCAGTGCATGATAGCCAGTGATGAGTGCATGATAGCCAGTGATCAGTGCATGATCAGTCACGTGATCAGTGCATGATCAGCCACGTGATCAGTGCATGATAGCCACGTGATCAGTGCATGATCAGCCACGTGATCAGTGCATGATCAGTTACGTGAGCAGTGTATGATCAGCCACGTGATCAGTGCATGGTCAGACACGTGAACAGTGTATGATCAGCCACGTGATCAGTGCATGATAGCCACGTGATCAGTGCATGATCAGTCACGTGATCAGTGTATGATCAGCCACGTGAACAGTGCATGCTCAGTCACGTGATCTGGGCCTGCTGAGCTGCGTGATTACTGTCTGCTCATCTGCTTGACAATTGCCAGCTGAGCTGCACGATTCCTGCCTGTCATCTGCTTGACAATTGCCAGCTGTGCTGCGTAATTCCTGCCTGCTCAGCTGCTTGATTATTGCCAGCTGAGCAGCATGATTCCTCACACCTGAGTTCCATGATTATTGCCTGCTGACTGTTTGATTCGTGCCTACTCAGCTCTTTGTTTATTGCCTCCAGAGGCACATGATCAGTGTATGATAGCAAACATGATCAGCGCATGATCAGTCACATGATCAGCGCCATTAAGTCACGTGATCACTACATGATAGTCATGTGATCAGTCCATGCTCAGTCACGGTATCAGTGCATGATCAGCCACGTGATCAGTGCATGATCAGCCACGTGATCAGTGCATGATAGCCACGTGATCAGTGCATGATCAGTCACGTGATCAGTGCATGACCAGGCAGGTGATCAGTGCATGATCAGCCACGTGATCAGTGCATGATAGCCACGTGATCAGTGCATGATCAGTCACCTGATGGGTGTATGATCAGTCACGTGACCAGTACATGGTAGCTACATGATCATTGCATGATCAGCCACGTGAGTAGTGCATGATAGCCACGTGATCAGTGCATGATCAGTCACGTGATCAGTGCATGATCAGTCACGTGATCAGTGCATGATCAGTCACGTGATCAGTGCATGATCAATTACGTGATCAGTGCATGATCAGTCACGTGATCAGTACATGATAGCTACGTGATCAGTGCATGATCAGCCACGTGATCAGTGCATGATAGCCACGTGATCAGTGCATGATCAGTCACATGATCAGTGCATGATCATCCGTGATCAGTGCATGATCAGTCACGTGATCAGTGCATGATATAGACGTGATCAGTGCATGATCAGTCACGTGATCAGTGCATGATCAGCCACGTGATCAGTGCATGATAGCCAGTGATCAGTGCATGATAGCCAGTGATCAGTGCATGATCAGTCACGTGATCAGTGCATGATCAGCCACGTGATCAGTGCATGATAGCCACGTGATCAGTGCATGATCAGCCACGTGATCAGTGCATGATCAGTTACGTGAGCAGTGTATGATCAGCCACGTGATCAGTGCATGGTCAGACACGTGAACAGTGTATGATCAGCCACGTGATCAGTGCATGATAGCCACGTGATCAGTGCATGATCAGTCACGTGATCAGTGTATGATCAGCCACGTGAACAGTGCATGCTCAGTCACGTGATCTGGGCCTGCTGAGCTGCGTGATTACTGTCTGCTCATCTGCTTGACAATTGCCAGCTGAGCTGCACGATTCCTGCCTGTCATCTGCTTGACAATTGCCAGCTGTGCTGCGTAATTCCTGCCTGCTCAGCTGCTTGATTATTGCCAGCTGAGCAGCATGATTCCTCACACCTGAGTTCCATGATTATTGCCTGCTGACTGTTTGATTCGTGCCTACTCAGCTCTTTGTTTATTGCCTCCAGAGGCACATGATCAGTGTATGATAGCAAACATGATCAGCGCATGATCAGTCACATGATCAGCGCCATTAAGTCACGTGATCACTACATGATAGTCATGTGATCAGTCCATGCTCAGTCACGGTATCAGTGCATGATCAGCCACGTGATCAGTGCATGATCTGTCACATGATTAGTGTATGATCATCCACGTGATCAGTGCATGGGCAGTCATGTGATCAGTGCATGATATAGACGTGATCAGTGCATGATCAGTCACGTGATCAGTGCATGATAGCCACGTGATCAGTGCATGATCAGTCACCTGATGGGTGTATGATCATTCACGTGACCTGTACATGGTAGCTACATGATCATTGCATGATCAGCCACGTGAGTAGTGCATGATAGCCACGTGATCACTGCATGATCAGTCACGTGATCAGTGCATGATCAGTCACGTGATCAGTGCATGATCAGCCACGTGATCAGTGCATGATCAGCCACGTGATCAGTGCATGATAGCCACGTGATCAGTGCATGATCAGTCACGTGATCAGTGCATGATCAGGCACGTGATCAGTGCATGATCAGCCACGTGATCAGTGCATGATAGCCACGTGATCAGTGCATGATCAGTCACGTGATCAGTGCATGATCAGTCACGTGACCAGTACATGGTAGCTACATGATCAGTGCATGATCAGCCACGTGATCAGTGCATGATAGCCACGTGATCAGTGCATGATCAGTCACGTGATCAGTGCATGATCAGTCATGTGATCAGTGCATGATCAGCCACGTGATCAGTGCATGATCAGCCACGTGATCAGTGCATGATAGCCACGTGATCAGTGCATGATCAGTCACGTGATCAGTGCATGATCAGTCACGTGATCAGTGCATGATCAGCCACGTGATCAGTGCATGATCAGCCACGTGATCAGTGCATGATCAGCCACGTGATCAGTGCATGATCAGTCACGTGATCAGTGCATGATAGCTACGTGATCAGTGCATGATCAGCCACGTGATCAGTGCATGATAGCCACGTGATCAGTGCATGATCAGTCACGTGATCAGTGCATGATCAGTCACGTGATCAGTGCATGATCAGTCACGTGATCAGTGCATGATCAATTACGTGATCAGTGCATGATCAGTCACGTGATCAGTGCATGATAGCTAGTGATGATTGCATGATCAGCCACGTGATCAGTGCATGATAGCCACGTGATCAGTGCATGATAGCCACGTGATCAGTGCATGATCAGTCATGTGATACGTGTGTGATCAGCCACGTGATCAGTGCATGATATCCACGTGATCAGTGCATGATAGCCACGTGATCAGTGCATGAGAGCCACGTGATCAGTGCATGATCAGTCACGTGATCAGTGTGATCAGCCACGTGATCAGTGCATGATCAGCACGTGATCAGTGCATGATCAATTACGTGATCAGTTGCATGATCAGCCACGTGAGCAGTGCATGATAGCCACGTGATCAGTGCATGATCAGTCACGTGATCAGTGCATGATCAGTCACGTGAACAGTGCATGATCATTTACGTGATCAGTGCATGATCAGTCACGTGACCAGTATATGGTAGCTACGTGATCATTCCATGACGAGCCACGTGAGCAGTGCATGATAGCCACGTGATGTGTGCATGATCAGTTACGTGAGCAGAGTATGATCAGCCACGTGATCAGTGCATGAGTGCCACGTGATCAGTGCATGATATGTCACGTGACAGGTGTGTGATCAGCCACGTGAACAGTGCATGATCAGCCACGTGATCAGTGCATGATAGCCACGTGATCAGTGCATGATCAGTTACGTGAGCAGTGTATGATCAGCCACGTGATCAGTGCATGGTCAGACACGTGAACAGTGTATGATCAGCCACGTGATCAGTGCATGATATCCAAGTGATCAGTGCATGATCATCACGTGATCAGTGTATGATCAGCCACGTGAACAGTGCATGCTCAGTCACGTGATCAGGGCCTGCTGAGCTGCGTGATTACTGTCTGCTCATCTGCTTGACAATTGCCAGCTGAGCTGCACGATTCCTGCCTGTCATCTGCTTGACAATTGCCAGCTGTGCTGCGTAATTCCTGCCTGCTCAGCTGCTTGATTATTGCCAGCTGAGCAGCATGATTCCTCACACCTGAGTTCCATGATTATTGCCTGCTGACTGTTTGATTCGTGCCTACTCAGCTCTTTGTTTATTGCCTCCAGAGGCACATGATCAGTGTATGATAGCAAACATGATCAGCGCATGATCAGTCACATGATCAGCGCCATTAAGTCACGTGATCACTACATGATAGTCATGTGATCAGTCCATGCTCAGTCACGGTATCAGTGCATGATCAGCCACGTGATCAGTGCATGATCAGCCACGTGATCAGTGCATGATCAGCCACGTGATCAGTGCATGATCAGTCACGTGATCAGTGCATGATCAGGCACGTGATCAGTGCATGATCAGCCACGTGATCAGTGCATGATAGCCACGTGATCAGTGCATGATCAGTCACCTGATGGGTGTATGATCAGTCACGTGACCAGTACATGGTAGCTACATGATCATTGCATGATCAGCCACGTGAGTAGTGCATGATAGCCACGTGATCAGTGCATGATCAGTCACGTGATCAGTGCATGATCAGTCACGTGATCAGTGCATGATCAGCCACGTGATCAGTGCATGATCAGTCACGTGATCAGTGCATGATAGCCACGTGATCAGTGCATGATCAGTCACGTGATCAGTGCATGATCAGCCACGTGATCAGTGCATGATCAGTCACTGATCAGTGCATGATCAGTCACGTGATCAGTGCATGATAGCTACGTGATCAGTGCATGATCAGCCACGTGATCAGTGCATGATAGCCACGTGATCAGTGCATGATCAGTCATGATCAGTGCATGATCAGTCACGTGATCAGTGCATGATCAGCCACGTGATCAGTGCATGATCAGCCACGTGATCAGTGCATGATAGCCACGTGATCAGTGCATGATCAGTCACGTGATCAGTGCATGATCAGCCACGTGATCAGTGCATGATCAGTCACGTGATCAGTGCATGATCAGTCACGTGATCAGTGCATGATCAGTCACGTGATCAGTGCATGATCAGCCACGTGATCAGTGCATGATCAGCCACGTGATCAGTGCATGATCAATCACGTGATCAGTGCATGATCAGTCACGTGATCAGTGCATGATAGCCACGTGATCAGTGCATGATCAGCCACGTGATCAGTGCATGATAGCCACGTGATCAGTGCATGATCAGTCACGTGATCAGTGCATGATCACTCACGTGATCAGTGCATGATCAGTCACGTGATCAGTGCATGATCAATTACGTGATCAGTGCATGATCAGTCACGTGACCAGTACATGGTAGCTACGTGATCATTGCATGATCAGCCACGTGATCAGTGCATGATAGCCACGTGATCAGTGCATGATCAGTCACGTGATCAGTGTATGATCATCCACGTGATCAGTGCATGATCAGTCACGTGATCAGTGCATGATATAGACGTGATCAGTGCATGATCAGTCACGTGATCAGTGCATGATCAGCCACGTGATCAGTGCATGATAGCCAGTGATGAGTGCATGATAGCCAGTGATCAGTGCATGATCAGTCACGTGATCAGTGTATGATCAGCCACGTGATCAGTGCATGATCAGCCACGTGATCAGTGCATGATCAGCCACGTGATCAGTGCATGATCAGTTACGTGAGCAGTGTATGATCAGCCACGTGATCAGTGCATGGTCAGACACGTGAACAGTGTATGATCAGCCACGTGATCAGTGCATGATAGCCACGTGATCAGTGCATGATCAGTCACGTGATCAGTGTATGATCAGCCACGTGAACAGTGCATGCTCAGTCACGTGATCTGGGCCTGCTGAGCTGCGTGATTACTGTCTGCTCATCTGCTTGACAATTGCCAGCTGAGCTGCACGATTCCTGCCTGTCATCTGCTTGACAATTGCCAGCTGTGCTGCGTAATTCCTGCCTGCTCAGCTGCTTGATTATTGCCAGCTGAGCAGCATGATTCCTCACACCTGAGTTCCATGATTATTGCCTGCTGACTGTTTGATTCGTGCCTACTCAGCTCTTTGTTTATTGCCTCCAGAGGCACATGATCAGTGTATGATAGCAAACATGATCAGCGCATGATCAGTCACATGATCAGCGCCATTAAGTCACGTGATCACTACATGATAGTCATGTGATCAGTCCATGCTCAGTCACGGTATCAGTGCATGATCAGCCACGTGATCAGTGCATGATCAGCCAGGTGATCAGTTCATGATAGCCACGTGATCAGTGCATGATCAGTCACGTGATCAGTGCATGACCAGGCACGTGATCAGTGCATGATCAGCCACGTGATCAGTGCATGATAGCCACGTGATCAGTGCATGATCAGTCACCTGATGGGTGTATGATCAGTCACGTGACCAGTACATGGTAGCTACATGATCATTGCATGATCAGCCACGTGAGTAGTGCATGATAGCCACGTGATCAGTGCATGATCAGTCACGTGATCAGTGCATGATCAGTCACGTGATCAGTGCATGATAAGTCACGTGATCAGTGCATGATCAGCCACGTGATCAGTGCATGATCAGTCACGTGATCAGTACATGATAGCTACGTGATCAGTGCATGATCAGCCACGTGATCAGTGCATGATAGCCACGTGATCAGTGCATGATCAGTGATCAGTGTATGATCATCCACGTGATCAGTGCATGATCAGTCACGTGATCAGTGCATGATATAGACGTGATCAGTGCATGATCAGTCACGTGATCAGTGCATGATCAGCCACGTGATCAGTGCATGATAGCCAGTGATCAGTGCATGATAGCCAGTGATCAGTGCATGATCAGTCACGTGATCAGTGCATGATCAGCCACGTGATCAGTGCATGATCAGCCACGTGATCAGTGCATGATCAGCCACGTGATCAGTGCATGATCAGTTACGTGAGCAGTGTATGATCAGCCACGTGATCAGTGCATGGTCAGACACGTGAACAGTGTATGATCAGCCACGTGATCAGTGCATGATAGCCACGTGATCAGTGCATGATCAGTCACGTGATCAGTGTATGATCAGCCACGTGAACAGTGCATGCTCAGTCACGTGATCTGGGCCTGCTGAGCTGCGTGATTACTGTCTGCTCATCTGCTTGACAATTGCCAGCTGAGCTGCACGATTCCTGCCTGTCATCTGCTTGACAATTATCAGCTGTGCTGCGTAATTCCTGCCTGCTCAGCTGCTTGATTATTGCCAGCTGAGCAGCATGATTCCTCACACCTGAGTTCCATGATTATTGCCTGCTGACTGTTTGATTCGTGCCTACTCAGCTCTTTGTTTATTGCCTCCAGAGGCACATGATCAGTGTATGATAGCAAACATGATCAGCGCATGATCAGTCACATGATCAGCGCCATTAAGTCACGTGATCACTACATGATAGTCATGTGATCAGTCCATGCTCAGTCACGGTATCAGTGCATGATCAGCCACGTGATCAGTGCATGATCAGCCACGTGATCAGTGCATGATAGCCACGTGATCAGTGCATGATCAGTCACGTGATCAGTGCATGACCAGGCACGTGATCAGTGCATGATCAGCCACGTGATCAGTGCATGATAGCCACGTGATCAGTGCATGATCAGTCACCTGATGGGTGTATGATCAGTCACGTGACCAGTACATGGTAGCTACATGATCATTGCATGATCAGCCACGTGAGTAGTGCATGATAGCCACGTGATCAGTGCATGATCAGTCACGTGATCAGTGCATGATCAGTCACGTGACAGTGCATGATAAGTCACGTGATCAGTGCATGATCAATTACGTGATCAGTGCATGATCAGTCACGTGATCAGTACATGGTAGCTACGTGATCAGTGCATGATCAGCCACGTGATCAGTGCATGATAGCCACGTGATCAGTGCATGATCAGTCACATGATCAGTGCATGATCATCCACGTGATCAGTGCATGATCAGTCACGTGATCAGTGCATGATATAGACGTGATCAGTGCATGATCAGTCACGTGATCAGTGCATGATCAGCCACGTGATCAGTGCATGATAGCCAGTGATCAGTGCATGATAGCCAGTGATCAGTGCATGATCAGTCACGTGATCAGTGCATGATCAGCCACGTGATCAGTGCATGATAGCCACGTGATCAGTGCATGATCAGCCACGTGATCAGTGCATGATCAGTCACGTGATCAGTGCATGATCAGCCACGTGATCAGTGCATGATCAGCCACGTGATCAGTGCATGATCAGCCACGTGATCAGTGCATGATAGCCACGTGATCAGTGCATGATCAGTCACGTGATCAGTGTATGATCAGCCACGTGATCAGTGCATGATAGCCACGTGATCAGTGCATGATCAGTCACGTGATCAGTGTATGATCAGCCACGTGAACAGTGCATGCTCAGTCACGTGATCTGGGCCTGCTGAGCTGCGTGATTACTGTCTGCTCATCTGCTTGACAATTGCCAGCTGAGCTGCACGATTCCTGCCTGTCATCTGCTTGACAATTATCAGCTGTGCTGCGTAATTCCTGCCTGCTCAGCTGCTTGATTATTGCCAGCTGAGCAGCATGATTCCTCACACCTGAGTTCCATGATTATTGCCTGCTGACTGTTTGATTCGTGCCTACTCAGCTCTTTGTTTATTGCCTCCAGAGGCACATGATCAGTGTATGATAGCAAACATGATCAGTGCATGATCAGTCACATGATCAGTGCCATTAAGTCACGTGATCACTACATGATAGTCATGTGATCAGTCCATGCTCAGTCACGGTATCAGTGCATGATCAGCCACGTGATCAGTGCATGATCAGCCAGGTGATCAGTGCATGATAGCCACGTGATCAGTGCATGATCAGTCACGTGATCAGTGCATGATCAGGCACGTGATCAGTGCATGATCAGCCACGTGATCAGTGCATGATAGCCACGTGATCAGTGCATGATCAGTCACCTGATGGGTGTATGATCAGTCACGTGACCAGTACATGGTAGCTACATGATCATTGCATGATCAGCCACGTGAGTAGTGCATGATAGCCACGTGATCAGTGCATGATCAGTCACGTGATCAGTGCATGATCAGTCACGTGATCAGTGCATGATAGCCACGTGATCAGTGCATGATCAGTCACGTGATCAGTGCATGATCAGTCACGTGATCAGTGCATGATAGCCACGTGATCAGTGCATGATCAGCCACGTGATCAGTGCATGATCAGCCACGTGATCAGTGCATGATAGCCACGTGATCAGTGCATGATCAGTCACATGATCAGTGCATGATCATCCACGTGATCAGTGCATGATCAGTCACGTGATCAGTGCATGATATAGACGTGATCAGTGCATGATCAGTCACGTGATCAGTGCATGATCAGCCACGTGATCAGTGCATGATAGCCAGTGAATCAGTGCATGATAGCCAGTGATCAGTGCATGATCAGTCACGTGATCAGTGCATGATCAGCCACGTGATCAGTGCATGATAGCCACGTGATCAGTGCATGATCAGCCACGTGATCAGTGCATGATCAGTCACGTGATCAGTGCATGATCAGCCACGTGATCAGTGCATGATCAGCCACGTGATCAGTGCATGATCAGCCACGTGATCAGTGCATGATAGCCACGTGATCAGTGCATGATCAGTTACGTGATCAGTGTATGATCAGCCACGTGATCAGTGCATGATAGCCACGTGATCAGTGCATGATCAGTCACGTGATCAGTGTATGATCAGCCACGTGAACAGTGCATGCTCAGTCACGTGATCTGGGCCTGCTGAGCTGCGTGATTACTGTCTGCTCATCTGCTTGACAATTGCCAGCTGAGCTGCACGATTCCTGCCTGTCATCTGCTTGACAATTGCCAGCTGTGCTGCGTAATTCCTGCCTGCTCAGCTGCTTGATTATTGCCAGCTGAGCAGCATGATTCCTCACACCTGAGTTCCATGATTATTGCCTGCTGACTGTTTGATTCGTGCCTACTCAGCTCTTTGTTTATTGCCTCCAGAGGCACATGATCAGTGTATGATAGCAAACATGATCAGCGCATGATCAGTCACATGATCAGCGCCATTAAGTCACGTGATCACTACATGATAGTCATGTGATCAGTCCATGCTCAGTCACGGTATCAGTGCATGATCAGCCACGTGATCAGTGCATGATCAGCCACGTGATCAGTGCATGATAGCCACGTGATCAGTGCATGATCAGTCACGTGATCAGTGCATGATCAGGCAGGTGATCAGTGCATGATCAGCCACGTGATCAGTGCATGATAGCCACGTGATCAGTGCATGATCAGTCACCTGATGGGTGTATGATCAGTCACGTGACCAGTACATGGTAGCTACATGATCATTGCATGATCAGCCACGTGAGTAGTGCATGATAGCCACGTGATCAGTGCATGATCAGTCACGTGATCAGTGCATGATCAGTCACGTGACAGTGCATGATAAGTCACGTGATCAGTGCATGATCAATTACGTGATCAGTGCATGATCAGTCACGTGATCAGTACATGGTAGCTACGTGATCAGTGCATGATCAGCCACGTGATCAGTGCATGATAGCCACGTGATCAGTGCATGATCAGTCACATGATCAGTGTATGATCATCCACGTGATCAGTGCATGATCAGTCATGTGATCAGTGCATGATATAGACGTGATCAGTGCATGATCAGTCACGTGATCAGTGCATGATCAGCCACGTGATCAGTGCATGATAGCCAGTGATCAGTGCATGATAGCCAGTGATCAGTGCATGATCAGTCACGTGATCAGTGCATGATCAGCCACGTGATCAGTGCATGATAGCCACTGATCAGTGCATGATCAGCCACGTGATCAGTGCATGATCAGTCACGTGATCAGTGCATGATCAGCCACGTGATCAGTGCATGATCAGCCACGTGATCAGTGCATGATCAGCCACGTGATCAGTGCATGATAGCCACGTGATCAGTGCATGATCAGTCACGTGATCAGTGTATGATCAGCCACGTGATCAGTGCATGATAGCCACGTGATCAGTGCATGATCAGTCACGTGATCAGTGTATGATCAGCCACGTGAACAGTGCATGCTCAGTCACGTGATCTGGGCCTGCTGAGCTGCGTGATTACTGTCTGCTCATCTGCTTGACAATTGCCAGCTGAGCTGCACGATTCCTGCCTGTCATCTGCTTGACAATTATCAGCTGTGCTGCGTAATTCCTGCCTGCTCAGCTGCTTGATTATTGCCAGCTGAGCAGCATGATTCCTCACACCTGAGTTCCATGATTATTGCCTGCTGACTGTTTGATTCGTGCCTACTCAGCTCTTTGTTTATTGCCTCCAGAGGCACATGATCAGTGTATGATAGCAAACATGATCAGCGCATGATCAGTCACATGATCAGCGCCATTAA
The DNA here is from genome assembly GCF_032452875.1 of Bos javanicus. Lineage (NCBI taxonomy): Eukaryota > Metazoa > Chordata > Mammalia > Artiodactyla > Bovidae > Bos > Bos javanicus. The sequence goes on from NW_026894165.1 coordinate 91,557, forward strand.
GTCACGTGATCACTACATGATAGTCATGTGATCAGTCCATGCTCAGTCACGGTATCAGTGCATGATCAGCCACGTGATCAGTGCATGATCAGCCACGTGATCAGTGCATGATAGCCACGTGATCAGTGCATGATCAGTCACGTGATCAGTGCATGATCAGGCACGTGATCAGTGCATGATCAGCCACGTGATCAGTGCATGATAGCCACGTGATCAGTGCATGATCAGTCACCTGATGGGTGTATGATCAGTCACGTGACCAGTACATGGTAGCTACATGATCAGTGCATGATCAGCCACGTGAGTAGTGCATGATAGCCACGTGATCAGTGCATGATCAGTCACGTGATCAGTGCATGATCAGTCACGTGATCAGTGCATGATAGTCACGTGATCAGTGCATGATCAGTCACGTGATCAGTGTATGATCAGCCACGTGATCAGTGCATGCTCAGTCACGTGATCAGGGCCTGCTGAGCTGCGTGATTACTGTCTGCTCATCTGCTTGACAATTGCCAGCTGAGCTGCACGATTCCTGCCTGTCATCTGCTTGACAATTATCAGCTGTGCTGCGTAATTCCTGCCTGCTCAGCTGCTTGATTATTGCCAGCTGAGCAGCATGATTCCTCACACCTGAGTTCCATGATTATTGCCTGCTGACTGTTTGATTCGTGCCTACTCAGCTCTTTGTTTATTGCCTCCAGAGGCACATGATCAGTGTATGATAGCAAACATGATCAGTGCATGATCAGTCACATGATCAGTGCCATTAAGTCACGTGATCACTACATGATAGTCATGTGATCAGTCCATGCTCAGTCACGGTATCAGTGCATGATCAGCCACGTGATCAGTGCATGATCAGCCACGTGATCAGTGCATGATAGCTACGTGATCAGTGCATGATCAGTCACGTGATCAGTGCATGATCAGGCACGTGATCAGTGCATGATCAGCCACGTGATCAGTGCATGATAGCCACGTGATCAGTGCATGATCAGTCACCTGATGGGTGTATGATCAGTCACGTGACCAGTACATGGTAGCTACATGATCATTGCATGATCAGCCACGTGAGTAGTGCATGATAGCCACGTGATCAGTGCATGATCAGTCACGTGATCAGTGCATGATCAGTCACGTGACAGTGCATGATAAGTCACGTGATCAGTGCATGATCAATTACGTGATCAGTGCATGATCAGTCACGTGACCAGTACATGGTAGCTACGTGATCATTGCATGATCAGCCACGTGATCAGTGCATGATAGCCACGTGATCAGTGCATGATCAGTCACGTGATCAGTGTATGATCATCCACGTGATCAGTGCATGATCAGTCACGTGATCAGTGCATGATATAGACGTGATCAGTGCATGATCAGTCACGTGATCAGTGCATGATCAGCCACGTGATCAGTGCATGATAGCCAGTGATGAGTGCATGATAGCCAGTGATCAGTGCATGATCAGTCACGTGATCAGTGCATGATCAGCCACGTGATCAGTGCATGATAGCCACTGATCAGTGCATGATCAGCCACGTGATCAGTGCATGATCAGTCACGTGATCAGTGCATGATCAGCCACGTGATCAGTGCATGATCAGCCACGTGATCAGTGCATGATCAGCCACGTGATCAGTGCATGATAGCCACGTGATCAGTGCATGATCAGTTACGTGATCAGTGTATGATCAGCCACGTGATCAGTGCATGATAGCCACGTGATCAGTGCATGATCAGTCACGTGATCAGTGTATGATCAGCCACGTGAACAGTGCATGCTCAGTCACGTGATCTGGGCCTGCTGAGCTGCGTGATTACTGTCTGCTCATCTGCTTGACAATTGCCAGCTGAGCTGCACGATTCCTGCCTGTCATCTGCTTGACAATTGCCAGCTGTGCTGCGTAATTCCTGCCTGCTCAGCTGCTTGATTATTGCCAGCTGAGCAGCATGATTCCTCACACCTGAGTTCCATGATTATTGCCTGCTGACTGTTTGATTCGTGCCTACTCAGCTCTTTGTTTATTGCCTCCAGAGGCACATGATCAGTGTATGATAGCAAACATGATCAGCGCATGATCAGTCACATGATCAGCGCCATTAAGTCACGTGATCACTACATGAGAGTCATGTGATCAGTCCATGCTCAGTCACGGTATCAGTGCATGATCAGCCACGTGATCAGTGCATGATCAGCCAGGTGATCAGTTCATGATAGCCACGTGATCAGTGCATGATCAGTCACGTGATCAGTGCATGACCAGGCACGTGATCAGTGCATGATCAGCCACGTGATCAGTGCATGATAGCCACGTGATCAGTGCATGATCAGTCACCTGATGGGTGTATGATCAGTCACGTGACCAGTACATGGTAGCTACATGATCATTGCATGATCAGCCACGTGAGTAGTGCATGATAGCCACGTGATCAGTGCATGATCAGTCACGTGATCAGTGCATGATCAGTCACGTGATCAGTGCATGATAGTCACGTGATCAGTGCATGATCAGTCACGTGATCAGTGCATGATAGCCACGTGATCAGTGCATGATCAGCCACGTGATCAGTGCATGATAGCCACGTGATCAGTGCATGATAGCCACGTGATCAGTGCATGATCAGTCACGTGATCAGTGCATGGTAGCTACGTGATCAGTGCATGATCAGCCACGTGATCAGTGCATGATAGCCACGTGATCAGTGCATGATCAGTCACATGATCAGTGCATGATCATCCACGTGATCAGTGCATGATCAGTCACGTGATCAGTGCATGATATAGACGTGATCAGTGCATGATCAGTCACGTGATCAGTGCATGATCAGCCACGTGATCAGTGCATGATAGCCAGTGATCAGTGCATGATAGCCAGTGATCAGTGCATGATCAGTCACGTGATCAGTGCATGATCAGCCACGTGATCAGTGCATGATAGCCACTGATCAGTGCATGATCAGCCACGTGATCAGTGCATGATCAGTCACGTGATCAGTGCATGATCAGCCACGTGATCAGTGCATGATCAGCCACGTGATCAGTGCATGATCAGCCACGTGATCAGTGCATGATCAGCCACGTGATCAGTGCATGGTCAGACACGTGAACAGTGTATGATCAGCCACGTGATCAGTGCATGATATCCAAGTGATCAGTGCATGATCATCACGTGATCAGTGTATGATCAGCCACGTGAACAGTGCATGCTCAGTCACGTGATCAGGGCCTGCTGAGCTGCGTGATTACTGTCTGCTCATCTGCTTGACAATTGCCAGCTGAGCTGCACGATTCCTGCCTGTCATCTGCTTGACAATTGCCAGCTGTGCTGCGTAATTCCTGCCTGCTCAGCTGCTTGATTATTGCCAGCTGAGCAGCATGATTCCTCACAGCTGAGTTCCATGATTATTGCCTGCTGACTGTTTGATTCGTGCCTACTCAGCTCTTTGTTTATTGCCTCCAGAGGCACATGATCAGTGTATGATAGCAAACATGATCAGCGCATGATCAGTCACATGATCAGCGCCATTAAGTCACGTGATCACTACATGATAGTCATGTGATCAGTCCATGCTCAGTCACGGTATCAGTGCATGATCAGCCACGTGATCAGTGCATGATCAGCCACGTGATCAGTTCATGATAGCCACGTGATCAGTGCATGATCAGTCACGTGATCAGTGCATGATCAGGCACGTGATCAGTGCATGATCAGCCACGTGATCAGTGCATGATAGCCACGTGATCAGTGCATGATCAGTCACCTGATGGGTGTATGATCAGTCACGTGACCAGTACATGGTAGCTACATGATCATTGCATGATCAGCCACGTGAGTAGTGCATGATAGCCACGTGATCAGTGCATGATCAGTCACGTGATCAGTGCATGATCAGTCACGTGATCAGTGCATGATCAGTCACGTGATCAGTGCATGATCAATTACGTGATCAGTGCATGATCAGTCACGTGATCAGTACATGGTAGCTACGTGATCATTGCATGATCAGCCACGTGATCAGTGCATGATAGCCACGTGATCAGTGCATGATAGCCACGTGATCAGTGCATGATCAGTCATGTGATACGTGTGTGATCAGCCACGTGATCAGTGCATGATATCCACGTGATCAGTGCATGATAGCCACGTGATCAGTGCATGATAGCCACGTGATCAGTGCATGATCAGTCACGTGATACATGTGTGATCAGCCACGTGATCAGTGCATGATGAGCCACGTGATCAGTGCAGGATCAATTACGTGATCAGTGCATGATCAGTCACGTGACCAGTACATGGTTGCTACGTGATCGTTGCATGATCAGCCACGTGAGCAGAGCATGATAGCCACGTGATCAGTGCATGATCAGTCACGTGATCAGTACATGATCAGTCACGTGAACAGTGCATGATCATTTACGTGATCTGTGCATGATCAGTCACGTGACCAGTATATGGTAGCTACGTGATCATTCCATGACGAGCCACGTGAGCAGTGCATGATAGCCACGTGATGTGTGCATGATGAGTTACGTGAGCAGAGTATGATCAGCCACGTGATCAGTGCATGAGTGCCACGTGATCAGTGCATGATATGTCACGTGACAGGTGTGTGATCAGCCACGTGAACAGTGCATGTTCAGCCACGTGATCAGTGCATGATAGCCACGTGATCAGTGCATGATCAGTTACGTGAGCAGTGTATGATCAGCCACGTGATCAGTGCATGGTCAGACACGTGAACAGTGTATGATCAGCCACGTGATCAGTGCATGATATCCAAGTGATCAGTGCATGATCATCACGTGATCAGTGTATGATCAGCCACGTGAACAGTGCATGCTCAGTCACGTGATCAGGGCCTGCTGAGCTGCGTGATTACTGTCTGCTCATCTGCTTGACAATTGCCAGCTGAGCTGCACGATTCCTGCCTGTCATCTGCTTGACAATTGCCAGCTGTGCTGCGTAATTCCTGCCTGCTCAGCTGCTTGATTATTGCCAGCTGAGCAGCATGATTCCTCACAGCTGAGTTCCATGATTATTGCCTGCTGACTGTATGATTCGTGCCTACTCAGCTCTTTGTTTATTGCCTCCAGAGGCACATGATCAGTGTATGATAGCAAACATGATCAGTGCATGATCAGTCACATGATCAGCGCCATTAAGTCACGTGATCACTACATGATAGTCATGTGATCAGTCCATGCTCAGTCACGGTATCAGTGCATGATCAGCCACGTGATCAGTGCATGATCAGCCACGTGATCAGTTCATGATAGCCATGTGATCAGTGCATGATCAGTCACGTGATCAGTGCATGATCAGGCAGGTGATCAGTGCATGATCAGTCACGTGATCAGTGCATGATCAGTCACGTGATCAGTGCATGATCAGTCACGTGATCAGTGCATGATCAGCCACGTGATCAGTGCATGATCAGCCACGTGATCAGTGCATGATCAGTCACGTGATCAGTGCATGATCAGTCACGTGACCAGTACATGGTAGCTACGTGATCATTGCATGATCAGCCACGTGAGCAGTGCATGATAGCCACGTGATCAGTGCATGATCAGTCACGTGATCAGTGCATGATCAGTCACGTGATCAGTGCATGATCAGTCACGTGATCAGTGCATGATCAATTACGTGATCAGTGCATGATCAGTCACGTGACCAGTACATGGTAGCTACGTGATCATTGCATGATCAGCCACGTGATCAGTGCATGATAGCCACGTGATCAGTGCATGATCAGTCACATGATCAGTGCATGATCATCCGTGATCAGTGCATGATCAGTCATGTGATCAGTGCATGATATAGACGTGATCAGTGCATGATCAGTCTCGTGATCAGTGCATGATCAGCCACGTGATCAGTGCATGATAGCCAGTGAGTGCATGATAGCCAGATGATCAGTGCATGATCAGTCACGTGATCAGTGCATGATCAGCCACGTGATCAGTGCATGATAGCCACTGATCAGTGCATGATCAGCCACGTGATCAGTGCATGATCAGTTACGTGAGCAGTGTATGATCAGCCACGTGATCAGTGCATGGTCAGACACGTGAACAGTGTATGATCAGCCACGTGATCAGTGCATGATAGCCACGTGATCAGTGCATGATCAGTCACGTGATCAGTGTATGATCAGCCACGTGAACAGTGCATGCTCAGTCACGTGATCTGGGCCTGCTGAGCTGCGTGATTACTGTCTGCTCATCTGCTTGACAATTGCCAGCTGAGCTGCACGATTCCTGCCTGTCATCTGCTTGACAATTGCCAGCTGTGCTGCGTAATTCCTGCCTGCTCAGCTGCTTGATTATTGCCAGCTGAGCAGCATGATTCCTCACACCTGAGTTCCATGATTATTGCCTGCTGACTGTTTGATTCGTGCCTACTCAGCTCTTTGTTTATTGCCTCCAGAGGCACATGATCAGTGTATGATAGCAAACATGATCAGTGCATGATCAGTCACATGATCAGCGCCATTAAGTCACGTGATCACTACATGATAGTCATGTGATCAGTCCATGCTCAGTCACGGTATCAGTGCATGATCAGCCACGTGATCAGTGCATGATCAGCCACGTGATCAGTTCATGATAGCTATGTGATCAGTGCATGATCAGTCACGTGATCAGTGCATGACCAGGCAGGTGATCAGTGCATGATCAGCCACGTGATCAGTGCATGATAGCCACGTGATCAGTGCATGATCAGTCACCTGATGGGTGTATGATCAGTCACGTGACCAGTACATGGTAGCTACATGATCATTGCATGATCAGCCACGTGAGTAGTGCATGATAGCCACGTGATCAGTGCATGATCAGTCACGTGATCAGTGCATGATCAGTCACGTGATCAGTGCATGATCAATTACGTGATCAGTGCATGATCAGTCACGTGACCAGTACATGGTAGCTACGTGATCAGTGCATGATCAGCCACGTGATCAGTGCATGATAGCCACGTGATCAGTGCATGATCAGTCACATGATCAGTGCATGATCATCCACGTGATCAGTGCATGATCAGTCACGTGATCAGTGCATGATATAGACGTGATCAGTGCATGATCAGTCACGTGATCAGTGCATGATCAGCCACGTGATCAGTGCATGATAGCCAGTTAATGAGTGCATGATAGCCAGTGATCAGTGCATGATCAGTCACGTGATCAGTGCATGATCAGCCACGTGAACAGTGCATGATCAGCCACGTGATCAGTGCATGATCAGCCACGTGATCAGTGCATGATCAGTTACGTGAGCAGTGTATGATCAGCCACGTGATCAGTGCATGGTCAGACACGTGAACAGTGTATGATCAGCCACGTGATCAGTGCATGATAGCCACGTGATCAGTGCATGATCAGTCACGTGATCAGTGTATGATCAGCCACGTGAACAGTGCATGCTCAGTCACGTGATCTGGGCCTGCTGAGCTGCGTGATTACTGTCTGCTCATCTGCTTGACAATTGCCAGCTGAGCTGCACGATTCCTGCCTGTCATCTGCTTGACAATTGCCAGCTGTGCTGCGTAATTCCTGCCTGCTCAGCTGCTTGATTATTGCCAGCTGAGCAGCATGATTCCTCACACCTGAGTTCCATGATTATTGCCTGCTGACTGTTTGATTCGTGCCTACTCAGCTCTTTGTTTATTGCCTCCAGAGGCACATGATCAGTGTATGATAGCAAACATGATCAGCGCATGATCAGTCACATGATCAGCGCCATTAAGTCACGTGATCACTACATGATAGTCATGTGATCAGTCCATGCTCAGTCACGGTATCAGTGCATGATCAGCCACGTGATCAGTGCATGATCTGTCACATGATTAGTGTATGATCATCCACGTGATCAGTGCATGGGCAGTCATGTGATCAGTGCATGATATAGACGTGATCAGTGCATGATCAGTCACGTGATCAGTGCATGATAGCCACGTGATCAGTGCATGATCAGTCACCTGATGGGTGTATGATCATTCACGTGACCTGTACATGGTAGCTACATGATCATTGCATGATCAGCCACGTGAGTAGTGCATGATAGCCACGTGATCAGTGCATGATCAGTCACGTGATCAGTGCATGATCAGTCACGTGATCAGTGCATGATCAGCCACGTGATCAGTGCATGATCAGCCACGTGATCAGTGCATGATAGCCACGTGATCAGTGCATGATCAGTCACGTGATCAGTGCATGATCAGGCACGTGATCAGTGCATGATCAGCCACGTGATCAGTGCATGATAGCCACGTGATCAGTGCATGATCAGTCACGTGATCAGTGCATGATCAGTCACTGACCAGTACATGGTAGCTACGTGATCAGTGCATGATCAGCCACGTGATCAGTGCATGATAGCCACGTGATCAGTGCATGATCAGTCACGTGATCAGTGCATGATCAGTCATGTGATCAGTGCATGATCAGCACGTGATCAGTGCATGATCAGCCACGTGATCAGTGCATGATAGCCACGTGATCAGTGCATGATCAGTCACGTGATCAGTGCATGATCAGTCACGTGATCAGTGCATGATCAGCCACGTGATCAGTGCATGATCAGCCACGTGATCAGTGCATGATCAATTACGTGATCAGTGCATGATCAGTCACGTGACCAGTGCATGGTAGCTACGTGATCATTGCATGATCAGCCACGTGATCAGTGCATGATAGCCACGTGATCAGTGCATGATCAGTCACGTGATCAGTGCATGATCAGTCACGTGATCAGTGCATGATCAGTCACGTGATCAGTGCATGATCAATTACGTGATCAGTGCATGATCAGTCACGTGATCAGTGCATGATAGCTACGTGATCAGTGCATGATCAGCCACGTGATCAGTGCATGATAGCCACGTGATCAGTGCATGATAGCCACGTGATCAGTGCATGATCAGTCACGTGATCAGTGTATGATCAGCCACGTGATCAGTGCATGATATCCACGTGATCAGTGCATGATAGCCACGTGATCAGTGCATGATCAGTCACGTGATCATGTGTGATCAGCCACGTGATCAGTGCATGATCAGCCACGTGATCAGTGCATGATCAATTACGTGATCAGTGCATGATCAGTCACGTGACCAGTACATGGTTGCTACGTGATCAGTGCATGATCAGCCACGTGAGCAGTGCATGATAGCCACGTGATCAGTGCATGATCAGTCACGTGATCAGTGCATGATCAGTCACGTGATCAGTGCATGATCATTCACGTGATCAGTGCATGATCAGTCACGTGATCAGTATATGATAGCTCTGTGATCATTGCATGACAGCCACGTGATCAGTGCATGATAGCCACGTGATCAGTGCATGATCAGTTACGTGATCAGTGTATGATCAGCCACGTGATCAGTGCATGATGCCACGTGATCAGTGCATGATAGTCACGTGACAGTGCATGATCAGCCACGTGATCAGTGCATGATCAGCCACGTGATCAGTGCATGATAGCCACGTGATCAGTGCATGATCAGTCACGTGATCAGTGCATGATCAGCCACGTGATCAGTGCATGATCAGTCACGTGATCAGTGCATGATCAGCCACGTGATCAGTGCATGATAGCCAGTGATCAGTGCATGATCAGCCACGTGATCAGTGCATGATCAGTCACGTGATCAGTGCATGATCAGCCACGTGATCAGTGCATGATAGCCACTGATCAGTGCATGATAGCCACGTGATCAGTGCATGATCAGTCACGTGATCAGTGCATGATCAGTCACGTGATCAGTGCATGATCAGTCACGTGATCAGTGCATGATCAATCACGTGATCAGTGCATGATCAGTCACGTGACCAGTACATGGTAGCTACGTGATCATTGCATGATCAGCCACGTGATCAGTGCATGATAGCCACGTGATCAGTGCATGATAGCCACGTGATCAGTGCATGATCAGTCATGTGATACGTGTGTGATCAGCCACGTGATCAGTGCATGATATCCACGTGATCAGTGCATGATAGCCACGTGATCAGTGCATGATAGCCACGTGATCAGTGCATGATCAGTCACGTGATACATGTGTGATCAGCCACGTGATCAGTGCATGATGAGCCACGTGATCAGTGCATGATCAATTACGTGATCAGTGCATGATCAGTCACGTGACCAGTACATGGTTGCTACGTGATCGTTGCATGATCAGCCACGTGAGCAGTGCATGATAGCCACGTGATCAGTGCATGATCAGTCACGTGATCAGTACATGATCAGTCACGTGAACAGTGCATGATCATTTACGTGATCTGTGCATGATCAGTCACGTGACCAGTATATGGTAGCTACGTGATCATTCCATGACGAGCCACGTGAGCAGTGCATGATAGCCACGTGATGTGTGCATGATGAGTTACGTGAGCAGAGTATGATCAGCCACGTGATCAGTGCATGAGTGCCACGTGATCAGTGCATGATATGTCACGTGACAGGTGTGTGATCAGCCACGTGAACAGTGCATGTTCAGCCACGTGATCAGTGCATGATAGCCACGTGATCAGTGCATGATCAGTTACGTGAGCAGTGTATGATCAGCCACGTGATCAGTGCATGGTCAGACACGTGAACAGTGTATGATCAGCCACGTGATCAGTGCATGATATCCAAGTGATCAGTGCATGATCATCACGTGATCAGTGTATGATCAGCCACGTGAACAGTGCATGCTCAGTCACGTGATCAGGGCCTGCTGAGCTGCGTGATTACTGTCTGCTCATCTGCTTGACAATTGCCAGCTGAGCTGCACGATTCCTGCCTGTCATCTGCTTGACAATTGCCAGCTGTGCTGCGTAATTCCTGCCTGCTCAGCTGCTTGATTATTGCCAGCTGAGCAGCATGATTCCTCACAGCTGAGTTCCATGATTATTGCCTGCTGACTGTTTGATTCGTGCCTACTCAGCTCTTTGTTTATTGCCTCCAGAGGCACATGATCAGTGTATGATAGCAAACATGATCAGTGCATGATCAGTCACATGATCAGCGCCATTAAGTCACGTGATCACTACATGATAGTCATGTGATCAGTCCATGCTCAGTCACGGTATCAGTGCATGATCAGCCACGTGATCAGTGCATGATCAGCCAGGTGATCAGTTCATGATAGCTATGTGATCAGTGCATGATTTGTCACGTGATCAGTGCATGACCAGGCAGGTGATCAGTGCATGATCAGTCACGTGATCAGTGCATGATCAGCCACGTGATCAGTGCATGATCAGCCACGTGATCAGTGCATGATCAATCACGTGATCAGTGCATGATCAGTCACGTGACCAGTACATGGTAGCTACGTGATCATTGCATGATCAGCCACGTGAGCAGTGCATGATAGCCACGTGATCAGTGCATGATCAGTCACGTGATCAGTGCATGATCAGTCACGTGATCAGTGCATGATAAGTCACGTGATCAGTGCATGATCAATTACGTGATCAGTGCATGATCAGTCACGTGACCAGTACATGGTAGCTACGTGATCAGTGCATGATCAGCCACGTGATCAGTGCATGATAGCCACGTGATCAGTGCATGATCAGTCACATGATCAGTGCATGATCATCCGTGATCAGTGCATGATCAGTCATGTGATCAGTGCATGATATAGACGTGATCAGTGCATGATCAGTCACGTGATCAGTGCATGATCAGCCACGTGATCAGTGCATGATAGCCAGTGATGAGTGCATGATAGCCAGTGATCAGTGCATGATCAGTCACGTGATCAGTGCATGATCAGCCACGTGATCAGTGCATGATAGCCACTGATCAGTGCATGATCAGCCACGTGATCAGTGCATGATCAGTTACGTGAGCAGTGTATGATCAGCCACGTGATCAGTGCATGGTCAGACACGTGAACAGTGTATGATCAGCCACGTGATCAGTGCATGATAGCCACGTGATCAGTGCATGATCAGTCACGTGATCAGTGTATGATCAGCCACGTGAACAGTGCATGCTCAGTCACGTGATCTGGGCCTGCTGAGCTGCGTGATTACTGTCTGCTCATCTGCTTGACAATTGCCAGCTGAGCTGCACGATTCCTGCCTGTCATCTGCTTGACAATTGTCAGCTGTGCTGCGTAATTCCTGCCTGCTCAGCTGCTTGATTATTGCCAGCTGAGCAGCATGATTCCTCACACCTGAGTTCCATGATTATTGCCTGCTGACTGTTTGATTCGTGCCTACTCAGCTCTTTGTTTATTGCCTCCAGAGGCACATGATCAGTGTATGATAGCAAACATGATCAGCGCATGATCAGTCACATGATCAGCGCCATTAAGTCACGTGATCACTACATGATAGTCATGTGATCAGTCCATGCTCAGTCACGGTATCAGTGCATGATCAGCCACGTGATCAGTGCATGATCAGCCACGTGATCAGTTCATGATAGCCATGTGATCAGTGCATGATCAGTCACGTGATCAGTGCATGACCAGGCAGGTGATCAGTGCATGATCAGCCACGTGATCAGTGCATGATAGCCACGTGATCAGTGCATGATCAGTCACCTGATGGGTGTATGATCAGTCACGTGACCAGTACATGGTAGCTACATGATCATTGCATGATCAGCCACGTGAGTAGTGCATGATAGCCACGTGATCAGTGCATGATCAGTCACGTGATCAGTGCATGATCAGTCACGTGATCAGTGCATGATAAGTCACGTGATCAGTGCATGATCAATTACGTGATCAGTGCATGATCAGTCACGTGACCAGTACATGGTAGCTACGTGATCATTGCATGATCAGCCACGTGAGCAGTGCATGATAGCCACGTGATCAGTGCATGATCAGTCACATGATCAGTGCATGATCATCCACGTGATCAGTGCATGATCAGTCATGTGATCAGTGCATGATATAGACGTGATCAGTGCATGATCAGTCACGTGATCAGTGCATGATCAGCCACGTGATCAGTGCATGATAGCCAGTGATGAGTGCATGATAGCCAGTGATCAGTGCATGATCAGTCACGTGATCAGTGCATGATCAGCCACGTGATCAGTGCATGATAGCCACGTGATCAGTGCATGATCAGCCACGTGATCAGTGCATGATCAGTTACGTGAGCAGTGTATGATCAGCCACGTGATCAGTGCATGGTCAGACACGTGAACAGTGTATGATCAGCCACGTGATCAGTGCATGATAGCCACGTGATCAGTGCATGATCAGTCACGTGATCAGTGTATGATCAGCCACGTGAACAGTGCATGCTCAGTCACGTGATCTGGGCCTGCTGAGCTGCGTGATTACTGTCTGCTCATCTGCTTGACAATTGCCAGCTGAGCTGCACGATTCCTGCCTGTCATCTGCTTGACAATTGCCAGCTGTGCTGCGTAATTCCTGCCTGCTCAGCTGCTTGATTATTGCCAGCTGAGCAGCATGATTCCTCACACCTGAGTTCCATGATTATTGCCTGCTGACTGTTTGATTCGTGCCTACTCAGCTCTTTGTTTATTGCCTCCAGAGGCACATGATCAGTGTATGATAGCAAACATGATCAGCGCATGATCAGTCACATGATCAGCGCCATTAAGTCACGTGATCACTACATGATAGTCATGTGATCAGTCCATGCTCAGTCACGGTATCAGTGCATGATCAGCCACGTGATCAGTGCATGATCTGTCACATGATTAGTGTATGATCATCCACGTGATCAGTGCATGGGCAGTCATGTGATCAGTGCATGATATAGACGTGATCAGTGCATGATCAGTCACGTGATCAGTGCATGATAGCCACGTGATCAGTGCATGATCAGTCACCTGATGGGTGTATGATCATTCACGTGACCTGTACATGGTAGCTACATGATCATTGCATGATCAGCCACGTGAGTAGTGCATGATAGCCACGTGATCAGTGCATGATCAGTCACGTGATCAGTGCATGATCAGTCACGTGATCAGTGCATGATCAGCCACGTGATCAGTGCATGATCAGCCACGTGATCAGTGCATGATAGCCACGTGATCAGTGCATGATCAGTCACGTGATCAGTGCATGATCAGTCACGTGATCAGTGCATGATCAGCCACGTGATCAGTGCATGATAGCCACGTGATCAGTGCATGATCAGTCACGTGATCAGTGCATGATCAGTCACGTGACCAGTGCATGGTAGCTACGTGATCAGTGCATGATCAGCCACGTGATCAGTGCATGATAGCCACGTGATCAGTGCATGATCAGTCACGTGATCAGTGCATGATCAGTCACGTGATCAGTGCATGATCAGCCACGTGATCAGTGCATGATCAGCCACGTGATCAGTGCATGATAGCCACGTGATCAGTGCATGATCAGTCACGTGATCAGTGCATGATCAGTCACGTGATCAGTGCATGATCAGCCACGTGATCAGTGCATGATCAGCCACGTGATCAGTGCATGATCAATTACGTGATCAGTGCATGATCAGTCACGTGATCAGTGCATGATAGCTACGTGATCAGTGCATGATCAGCCACGTGATCAGTGCATGATAGCCACGTGATCAGTGCATGATCAGTCACGTGATCAGTGCATGATCAGTCACGTGATCAGTGCATGATCAGTCACGTGATCAGTGCATGATCAATTACGTGATCAGTGCATGATCAGTCACGTGATCAGTGCATGGTAGCTACGTGATCATTGCATGATCAGCCACGTGATCAGTGCATGATAGCCACGTGATCAGTGCATGATAGCCACGTGATCAGTGCATGATCAGTCACGTGATCGTGTGTGATCAGCCACGTGATCAGTGCATGATAGCCACGTGATCAGTGCATGATAGCCACGTGATCAGTGCATGATAGCCACGTGATCAGTGCATGATCAGTCACGTGATCATGTGTGATCAGCCACGTGATCAGTGCATGATCAGCCACGTGATCAGTGCATGATCAATTACGTGATCAGTGCATGATCAGTCACGTGACCAGTACATGGTTGCTACGTGATCGTGCATGATCAGCCACGTGATCAGTGCATGATAGCCACGTGATCAGTGCATGATCAGTCACGTGATCAGTGCATGATCAGTCACGTGATCAGTGCATGATCAGTCACGTGATCAGTGCATGATCAGTCACGTGATCAGTATATGGTAGCTACGTGATCATTGCATGACAGCCACGTGATCAGTGCATGATAGCCACGTGATCAGTGCATGATCAGTTACGTGATCAGTGTATGATCAGCCACGTGATCAGTGCATGAGTGCCACGTGATCAGTGCATGATAGTCACGTGATCAGTGCATGATCAGCCACGTGATCAGTGCATGATCAGCCACGTGATCAGTGCATGATAGTCACGTGATCAGTGCATGATCAGTCACGTGATCAGTGCATGATCAGCCACGTGATCAGTGCATGATCAGCCACGTGATCAGTGCATGATAGCCACGTGATCAGTGCATGATCAGTCACGTGATCAGTGCATGATCAGGCACGTGATCAGTGCATGATCAGCCACGTGATCAGTGCATGATAGCCACGTGATCAGTGCATGATCAGTCACCTGATCAGTGTATGATCAGTCACTGACCAGTACATGGTAGCTACATGATCAGTGCATGATCAGCCACGTGATAGTGCATGATAGCCACGTGATCAGTGCATGATCAGTCACGTGATCAGTGCATGATCAGTCATGTGATCAGTGCATGATCAGGCACGTGATCAGTGCATGATCAGCCACGTGATCAGTGCATGATAGCCACGTGATCAGTGCATGATCAGTCACGTGATCAGTGCATGATCAGTCACGTGATCAGTGCATGATCAGCCACGTGATCAGTGCATGATCAGCCACGTGATCAGTGCATGATCAATTACGTGATCAGTGCATGATCAGTCACGTGATCAGTGCATGGTAGCTACGTGATCAGTGCATGATCAGCCACGTGATCAGTGCATGATAGCCACGTGATCAGTGCATGATCAGTCACGTGATCAGTGCATGATCAGTCACGTGATCAGTGCATGATCAGTCACGTGATCAGTGCATGATCAATTACGTGATCAGTGCATGATCAGTCACGTGATCAGTACATGGTAGCTACGTGATCATTGCATGATCAGCCACGTGATCAGTGCATGATAGCCACGTGATCAGTGCATGATAGCCACGTGATCAGTGCATGATCAGTCATGTGATACGTGTGTGATCAGCCACGTGATCAGTGCATGATATCCACGTGATCAGTGCATGATAGCCACGTGATCAGTGCATGATAGCCACGTGATCAGTGCATGATCAGTCACGTGATACATGTGTGATCAGCCACGTGATCAGTGCATGATGAGCCACGTGATCAGTGCATGATCAATTACGTGATCAGTGCATGATCAGTCACGTGACCAGTACATGGTTGCTACGTGATCGTTGCATGATCAGCCACGTGAGCAGTGCATGATAGCCACGTGATCAGTGCATGATCAGTCACGTGATCAGTACATGATCAGTCACGTGAACAGTGCATGATCATTTACGTGATCTGTGCATGATCAGTCACGTGACCAGTATATGGTAGCTACGTGATCATTCCATGACGAGCCACGTGAGCAGTGCATGATAGCCACGTGATGTGTGCATGATGAGTTACGTGAGCAGAGTATGATCAGCCACGTGATCAGTGCATGAGTGCCACGTGATCAGTGCATGATATGTCACGTGACAGGTGTGTGATCAGCCACGTGAACAGTGCATGTTCAGCCACGTGATCAGTGCATGATAGCCACGTGATCAGTGCATGATCAGTTACGTGAGCAGTGTATGATCAGCCACGTGATCAGTGCATGGTCAGACACGTGAACAGTGTATGATCAGCCACGTGATCAGTGCATGATATCCAAGTGATCAGTGCATGATCATCACGTGATCAGTGTATGATCAGCCACGTGAACAGTGCATGCTCAGTCACGTGATCAGGGCCTGCTGAGCTGCGTGATTACTGTCTGCTCATCTGCTTGACAATTGCCAGCTGAGCTGCACGATTCCTGCCTGTCATCTGCTTGACAATTGCCAGCTGTGCTGCGTAATTCCTGCCTGCTCAGCTGCTTGATTATTGCCAGCTGAGCAGCATGATTCCTCACAGCTGAGTTCCATGATTATTGCCTGCTGACTGTTTGATTCGTGCCTACTCAGCTCTTTGTTTATTGCCTCCAGAGGCACATGATCAGTGTATGATAGCAAACATGATCAGTGCATGATCAGTCACATGATCAGCGCCATTAAGTCACGTGATCACTACATGATAGTCATGTGATCAGTCCATGCTCAGTCACGGTATCAGTGCATGATCAGCCACGTGATCAGTGCATGATCAGCCAGGTGATCAGTTCATGATAGCTATGTGATCAGTGCATGATTTGTCACGTGATCAGTGCATGACCAGGCAGGTGATCAGTGCATGATCAGTCACGTGATCAGTGCATGATCAGCCACGTGATCAGTGCATGATCAGCCACGTGATCAGTGCATGATCAATCACGTGATCAGTGCATGATCAGTCACGTGACCAGTACATGGTAGCTACGTGATCATTGCATGATCAGCCACGTGAGCAGTGCATGATAGCCACGTGATCAGTGCATGATCAGTCACGTGATCAGTGCATGATCACTCACGTGACAGTGCATGATAAGTCACGTGATCAGTGCATGATCAATTACGTGATCAGTGCATGATCACTCACGTGACCAGTACATGGTAGCTACGTGATCATTGCATGATCAGCCACGTGATCAGTGCATGATAGCCACGTGATCAGTGCATGATCAGTCACATGATCAGTGTATGATCATCCGGTGATCAGTGCATGATCAGTCATGTGATCAGTGCATGATATAGACGTGATCAGTGCATGATCAGTCACGTGATCAGTGCATGATCAACCACGTGATCAGTGCATGATAGCCAGTTAATGAGTGCATGATAGCCAGATGATCAGTGCATGATCAGTCACGTGATCAGTGTATGATCAGCCACGTGATCAGTGCATGATAGCCACTGATCAGTGCATGATCAGCCACGTGATCAGTGCATGATCAGTTACGTGAGCAGTGTATGATCAGCCACGTGATCAGTGCATGGTCAGACACGTGAACAGTGTATGATCAGCCACGTGATCAGTGCATGATAGCCACGTGATCAGTGCATGATCAGTCACGTGATCAGTGTATGATCAGCCACGTGAACAGTGCATGCTCAGTCACGTGATCTGGGCCTGCTGAGCTGCGTGATTACCGTCTGCTCATCTGCTTGACAATTGCCAGCTGAGCTGCACGATTCCTGCCTGTCATCTGCTTGACAATTGTCAGCTGTGCTGCGTAATTCCTGCCTGCTCAGCTGCTTGATTATTGCCAGCTGAGCAGCATGATTCCTCACACCTGAGTTCCATGATTATTGCCTGCTGACTGTTTGATTCGTGCCTACTCAGCTCTTTGTTTATTGCCTCCAGAGGCACATGATCAGTGTATGATAGCAAACATGATCAGCGCATGATCAGTCACATGATCAGCGCCATTAAGTCACGTGATCACTACATGATAGTCATGTGATCAGTCCATGCTCAGTCACGGTATCAGTGCATGATCAGCCACGTGATCAGTGCATGATCTGTCACATGATTAGTGTATGATCATCCACGTGATCAGTGCATGGGCAGTCATGTGATCAGTGCATGATATAGACGTGATCAGTGCATGATCAGTCACGTGATCAGTGCATGATAGCCACGTGATCAGTGCATGATCAGTCACCTGATGGGTGTATGATCATTCACGTGACCTGTACATGGTAGCTACATGATCATTGCATGATCAGCCACGTGAGTAGTGCATGATAGCCACGTGATCAGTGCATGATCAGTCACGTGATCAGTGCATGATCAGTCACGTATCAGTGCATGATCAGCCACGTGATCAGTGCATGATCAGCCACGTGATCAGTGCATGATAGCCACGTGATCAGTGCATGATCAGTCACGTGATCAGTGCATGATCAGGCACGTGATCAGTGCATGATCAGCCACGTGATCAGTGCATGATAGCCACGTGATCAGTGCATGATCAGTCACGTGATCAGTGTATGATCAGTCACTGACCAGTACATGGTAGCTACATGATCATTGCATGATCAGCCACGTGATAGTGCATGATAGCCACGTGATCAGTGCATGATCAGTCACGTGATCAGTGCATGATCAGTCATGTGATCAGTGCATGATCAGGCACGTGATCAGTGCATGATCAGCCACGTGATCAGTGCATGATAGCCACGTGATCAGTGCATGATCAGTCACGTGATCAGTGCATGATCAGTCACGTGATCAGTGCATGATCAGCCACGTGATCAGTGCATGATCAGCCACGTGATCAGTGCATGATCAATTACGTGATCAGTGCATGATCAGTCACGTGACCAGTATATGGTAGCTACGTGATCATTGCATGATCAGCCACGTGATCAGTGCATGATAGCCACGTGATCAGTGCATGATCAGTCACGTGATCAGTGCATGATCACTCACGTGATCAGTGCATGATCAGTCACGTGATCAGTGCATGATCAATTACGTGATCAGTGCATGATCAGTCACGTGATCAGTGCATGGTAGCTACGTGATCATTGCATGATCAGCCACGTGATCAGTGCATGATAGCCACGTGATCAGTGCATGATAGCCACGTGATCAGTGCATGATCAGTCATGTGATACGTGTGTGATCAGCCACGTGATCAGTGCATGATATCCACGTGATCAGTGCATGATAGCCACGTGATCAGTGCATGAGAGCCACGTGATCAGTGCATGATCAGTCACGTGATACATGTGTGATCAGCCACGTGATCAGTGCATGATGAGCCACGTGATCAGTGCATGATCAATTACGTGATCAGTGCATGATCAGTCACGTGACCAGTACATGGTTGCTACGTGATCGTTGCATGATCAGCCACGTGAGCAGAGCATGATAGCCACGTGATCAGTGCATGATCAGTCACGTGATCAGTACATGATCAGTCACGTGAACAGTGCATGATCATTTACGTGATCTGTGCATGATCAGTCACGTGACCAGTATATGGTAGCTATGTGATCATTCCATGACGAGCCACGTGAGCAGTGCATGATAGCCACGTGATGTGTGCATGATGAGTTACGTGAGCAGAGTATGATCAGCCACGTGATCAGTGCATGAGTGCCACGTGATCAGTGCATGATATGTCACGTGACAGGTGTGTGATCAGCCACGTGAACAGTGCATGTTCAGCCACGTGATCAGTGCATGATAGCCACGTGATCAGTGCATGATCAGTTACGTGAGCAGTGTATGATCAGCCACGTGATCAGTGCATGGTCAGACACGTGAACAGTGTATGATCAGCCACGTGATCAGTGCATGATATCCAAGTGATCAGTGCATGATCATCACGTGATCAGTGTATGATCAGCCACGTGAACAGTGCATGCTCAGTCACGTGATCAGGGCCTGCTGAGCTGCGTGATTACTGTCTGCTCATCTGCTTGACAATTGCCAGCTGAGCTGCACGATTCCTGCCTGTCATCTGCTTGACAATTGCCAGCTGTGCTGCGTAATTCCTGCCTGCTCAGCTGCTTGATTATTGCCAGCTGAGCAGCATGATTCCTCACAGCTGAGTTCCATGATTATTGCCTGCTGACTGTTTGATTCGTGCCTACTCAGCTCTTTGTTTATTGCCTCCAGAGGCACATGATCAGTGTATGATAGCAAACATGATCAGTGCATGATCAGTCACATGATCAGCGCCATTAAGTCACGTGATCACTACATGATAGTCATGTGATCAGTCCATGCTCAGTCACGGTATCAGTGCATGATCAGCCACGTGATCAGTGCATGATCAGCCAGGTGATCAGTTCATGATAGCTATGTGATCAGTGCATGATTTGTCACGTGATCAGTGCATGACCAGGCAGGTGATCAGTGCATGATCAGTCACGTGATCAGTGCATGATCAGCCACGTGATCAGTGCATGATCAGCCACGTGATCAGTGCATGATCAATTACGTGATCAGTGCATGATCAGTCACGTGACCAGTACATGGTAGCTACGTGATCATTGCATGATCAGCCACGTGAGCAGTGCATGATAGCCACGTGATCAGTGCATGATCAGTCACGTGATCAGTGCATGATCACTCACGTTAACAGTGCATGATAAGTCACGTGATCAGTGCATGATCAATTACGTGATCAGTGCATGATCAGTCACGTGATCAGTACATGGTAGCTACGTGATCATTGCATGATCAGCCACGTGAGCAGTGCATGATAGCCACGTGATCAGTGCATGATCAGTCACATGATCAGTGTATGATCATCCGGGTGATCAGTGCATGGGCAGTCATGTGATCAGTGCATGATATAGACGTGATCAGTGCATGATCAGTCTCGTGATCAGTGCATGATCAGCCACGTGATCAGTGCATGATAGCCAGTTAATGAGTGCATGATAGCCAGTGATCAGTGCATGATCAGTCACGTGATCAGTGCATGATCAGCCACGTGATCAGTGCATGATAGCCACTGATCAGTGCATGATCAGCCACGTGATCAGTGCATGATCAGTTACGTGAGCAGTGTATGATCAGCCACGTGATCAGTGCATGGTCAGACACGTGAACAGTGTATGATCAGCCACGTGATCAGTGCATGATAGCCACGTGATCAGTGCATGATCAGTCACGTGATCAGTGTATGATCAGCCACGTGAACAGTGCATGCTCAGTCACGTGATCTGGGCCTGCTGAGCTGCGTGATTACTGTCTGCTCATCTGCTTGACAATTGCCAGCTGAGCTGCACGATTCCTGCCTGTCATCTGCTTGACAATTGTCAGCTGTGCTGCGTAATTCCTGCCTGCTCAGCTGCTTGATTATTGCCAGCTGAGCAGCATGATTCCTCACACCTGAGTTCCATGATTATTGCCTGCTGACTGTTTGATTCGTGCCTACTCAGCTCTTTGTTTATTGCCTCCAGAGGCACATGATCAGTGTATGATAGCAAACATGATCAGCGCATGATCAGTCACATGATCAGCGCCATTAAGTCACGTGATCACTACATGATAGTCATGTGATCAGTCCATGCTCAGTCACGGTATCAGTGCATGATCAGCCACGTGATC
This sequence comes from Bos javanicus, assembly GCF_032452875.1. NCBI lineage: Eukaryota > Metazoa > Chordata > Mammalia > Artiodactyla > Bovidae > Bos > Bos javanicus. Next base: position 113,789 of record NW_026894165.1, read on the forward strand.
AGTGCATGATCAGCCAGGTGATCAGTTCATGATAGCCATGTGATCAGTGCATGATTTGTCACGTGATCAGTGCATGATCAGGCACGTGATCAGTGCATGATCAGCCACGTGATCAGTGCATGATCAGCCACGTGATCAGTGCATGATCAGACACGTGATCAGTGTATGATCAGCCACGTGATCAGTGCATGATAGCCACGTGATCAGTGCATGATCAGCCACGTGATCAGTGTATGATCAGCCACGTGAACAGTGCATGATCAGTCACGTGATCAGGGCCTGCTGAGCTGCGTGATTACTGTCTGCTCATCTGCTTGACAATTGCCAGCTGAGCTGCACGATTCCTGCCTGTCATCTGCTTGACAATTGTCAGCTGTGCTGCGTAATTCCTGCCTGCTCAGCTGCTTGATTATTGCCAGCTGAGCAGCATGATTCCTCACACCTGAGTTCCATGATTATTGCCTGCTGACTGTTTGATTCGTGCCTACTCAGCTCTTTGTTTATTGCCTCCAGAGGCACATGATCAGTGTATGATAGCAAACATGATCAGTGCATGATCAGTCACATGATCAGTGCCATTAAGTCACGTGATCACTACATGATAGTCATGTGATCAGTCCATGATCAGTCACGGTATCAGTGCATGATCAGCCACGTGATCAGTGCATGATCAGTCACATGATCAGTGTATGATCATCCACGTGATCAGTGCATGGGCAGTCATGTGATCAGTGCATGATATAGACGTGATCAGTGCATGATCAGTCACGTGATCAGTGCATGATAGCCACGTGATCAGTGCATGATCAGTCACCTGATGGGTGTATGATCATTCACGTGACCTGTACATGGTAGCTACATGATCATTGCATGATCAGCCACGTGAGTAGTGCATGATAGCCACGTGATCAGTGCATGATCAGTCACGTGATCAGTGCATGATCAGTCACGTGATCAGTGCATGATCAGCCACGTGATCAGTGCATGATCAGCCACGTGATCAGTGCATGATAGCCACGTGATCAGTGCATGATCAGTCACGTGATCAGTGCATGATCAGGCACGTGATCAGTGCATGATCAGCCACGTGATCAGTGCATGATAGCCACGTGATCAGTGCATGATCAGTCACCTGATCAGTGCATGATCAGTCACTGACCAGTACATGGTAGCTACATGATCATTGCATGATCAGCCACGTGATAGTGCATGATAGCCACGTGATCAGTGCATGATCAGTCACGTGATCAGTGCATGATCAGTCATGTGATCAGTGCATGATCAGGCACGTGATCAGTGCATGATCAGCCACGTGATCAGTGCATGATAGCCACGTGATCAGTGCATGATCAGTCACGTGATCAGTGCATGATCAGTCACGTGATCAGTGCATGATCAGCCACGTGATCAGTGCATGATCAGCCACGTGATCAGTGCATGATCAATTACGTGATCAGTGCATGATCAGTCACGTGACCAGTATATGGTAGCTACGTGATCAGTGCATGATCAGCCACGTGATCAGTGCATGATAGCCACGTGATCAGTGCATGATCAGTCACGTGATCAGTGCATGATCACCACGTGATCAGTGCATGATAAGTCACCTGATCAGTGCATGATCAATTACGTGATCAGTGCATGATCAGTCACGTGACCAGTACATGGTAGCTACGTGATCATTGCATGATCAGCCACGTGATCAGTGCATGATAGCCACGTGATCAGTGCATGATAGCCACGTGATCAGTGCATGATCAGTCATGTGATACGTGTGTGATCAGCCACGTGATCAGTGCATGATATCCACGTGATCAGTGCATGATAGCCACGTGATCAGTGCATGAGAGCCACGTGATCAGTGCATGATCAGTCACGTGATACATGTGTGATCAGCCACGTGATCAGTGCATGATGAGCCACGTGATCAGTGCAGGATCAATTACGTGATCAGTGCATGATCAGTCACGTGACCAGTACATGGTTGCTACGTGATCGTTGCATGATCAGCCACGTGAGCAGAGCATGATAGCCACGTGATCAGTGCATGATCAGTCACGTGATCAGTACATGATCAGTCACGTGAACAGTGCATGATCATTTACGTGATCTGTGCATGATCAGTCACGTGACCAGTATATGGTAGCTATGTGATCATTCCATGACGAGCCACGTGAGCAGTGCATGATAGCCACGTGATGTGTGCATGATGAGTTACGTGAGCAGAGTATGATCAGCCACGTGATCAGTGCATGAGTGCCACGTGATCAGTGCATGATATGTCACGTGACAGGTGTGTGATCAGCCACGTGAACAGTGCATGTTCAGCCACGTGATCAGTGCATGATAGCCACGTGATCAGTGCATGATCAGTTACGTGAGCAGTGTATGATCAGCCACGTGATCAGTGCATGGTCAGACACGTGAACAGTGTATGATCAGCCACGTGATCAGTGCATGATATCCAAGTGATCAGTGCATGATCATCACGTGATCAGTGTATGATCAGCCACGTGAACAGTGCATGCTCAGTCACGTGATCAGGGCCTGCTGAGCTGCGTGATTACTGTCTGCTCATCTGCTTGACAATTGCCAGCTGAGCTGCACGATTCCTGCCTGTCATCTGCTTGACAATTGCCAGCTGTGCTGCGTAATTCCTGCCTGCTCAGCTGCTTGATTATTGCCAGCTGAGCAGCATGATTCCTCACAGCTGAGTTCCATGATTATTGCCTGCTGACTGTATGATTCGTGCCTACTCAGCTCTTTGTTTATTGCCTCCAGAGGCACATGATCAGTGTATGATAGCAAACATGATCAGTGCATGATCAGTCACATGATCAGCGCCATTAAGTCACGTGATCACTACATGATAGTCATGTGATCAGTCCATGCTCAGTCACGGTATCAGTGCATGATCAGCCACGTGATCAGTGCATGATCAGCCAGGTGATCAGTTCATGATAGCTATGTGATCAGTGCATGATTTGTCACGTGATCAGTGCATGACCAGGCAGGTGATCAGTGCATGATCAGCCACGTGATCAGTGCATGATCAGCCACGTGATCAGTGCATGATAGCACGTGATCAGTGCATGATCAGTCACGTGATCAGTGCATGATCAGCCACGTGATCAGTGCATGATCAGCCACGTGATCAGTGCATGATCAGTCACGTGATCAGTGCATGATCAGTCACGTGACCAGTATGGTAGCTACGTGATCATTGCATGATCAGCCACGTGAGCAGTGCATGATAGCCACGTGATCAGTGCATGATCAGTCACGTGATCAGTGCATGATCACTCACGTGATCAGTGCATGATCAGTCACGTGATCAGTGCATGATCAATTACGTGATCAGTGCATGATCAGTCACGTGACCAGTACATGGTAGCTACGTGATCATTGCATGATCAGCCACGTGAGCAGTGCATGATAGCCACGTGATCAGTGCATGATCAGTCACATGATCAGTGTATGATCATCCGGTGATCAGTGCATGATCAGTCATGTGATCAGTGCATGATATAGACGTGATCAGTGCATGATCAGTCACGTGATCAGTGTATGATCAGCCACGTGATCAGTGCATGATAGCCAGTTAATGAGTGCATGATAGCCAGTGATCAGTGCATGATCAGTCACGTGATCAGTGTATGATCAGCCACGTAATCAGTGCATGATAGCCACTGATCAGTGCATGATCAGCCACGTGATCAGTGCATGATCAGTTACGTGAGCAGTGTATGATCAGCCACGTGATCAGTGCATGGTCAGACACGTGAACAGTGTATGATCAGCCACGTGATCAGTGCATGATAGCCACGTGATCAGTGCATGATCAGTCACGTGATCAGTGTATGATCAGCCACGTGAACAGTGCATGCTCAGTCACGTGATCTGGGCCTGCTGAGCTGCGTGATTACTGTCTGCTCATCTGCTTGACAATTGCCAGCTGAGCTGCACGATTCCTGCCTGTCATCTGCTTGACAATTATCAGCTGTGCTGCGTAATTCCTGCCTGCTCAGCTGCTTGATTATTGCCAGCTGAGCAGCATGATTCCTCACACCTGAGTTCCATGATTATTGCCTGCTGACTGTTTGATTCGTGCCTACTCAGCTCTTTGTTTATTGCCTCCAGAGGCACATGATCAGTGTATGATAGCAAACATGATCAGCGCATGATCAGTCACATGATCAGCGCCATTAAGTCACGTGATCACTACATGATAGTCATGTGATCAGTCCATGCTCAGTCACGGTATCAGTGCATGATCAGCCACGTGATCAGTGCATGATCAGCCAGGTGATCAGTTCATGATAGCTATGTGATCAGTGCATGATTTGTCACGTGATCAGTGCATGACCAGGCAGGTGATCAGTGCATGATCAGCCACGTGATCAGTGCATGATAGCCACGTGATCAGTGCATGATCAGTCACCTGATGGGTGTATGATCAGTCACGTGACCAGTACATGGTAGCTACATGATCATTGCATGATCAGCCACGTGAGTAGTGCATGATAGCCACGTGATCAGTGCATGATCAGTCACGTGATCAGTGCATGATCACTCACGTGATCAGTGCATGATCAAGTCACCTGATCAGTGCATGATCAATTACGTGATCAGTGCATGATCAGTCACGTGACCAGTACATGGTAGCTACGTGATCATTGCATGATCAGCCACGTGATCAGTGCATGATAGCCACGTGATCAGTGCATGATCAGTCACATGATCAGTGCATGATCATCCACGTGATCAGTGCATGATCAGTCATGTGATCAGTGCATGATATAGACGTGATCAGTGCATGATCAGTCACGTGATCAGTGCATGATCAGCCACGTGATCAGTGCATGATAGCCAGTTAATGAGTGCATGATAGCCAGTGATCAGTGCATGATCAGTCACGTGATCAGTGCATGATCAGCCACGTGATCAGTGCATGATAGCCACTGATCAGTGCATGATCAGCCACGTGATCAGTGCATGATCAGTTACGTGAGCAGTGTATGATCAGCCACGTGATCAGTGCATGATCAGACACGTGATCAGTGCATGATCAGCCACGTGATCAGTGTATGATCAGCCACGTGAACAGTGCATGCTCAGTCACGTGATCAGGGCCTGCTGAGCTGCGTGATTACTGTCTGCTCATCTGCTTGACAATTGCCAGCTGAGCTGCACGATTCCTGCCTGTCATCTGCTTGACAATTGCCAGCTGTGCTGCGTAATTCCTGCCTGCTCAGCTGCTTGATTATTGCCAGCTGAGCAGCATGATTCCTCACAGCTGAGTTCCATGATTATTGCCTGCTGACTGTATGATTCGTGCCTACTCAGCTCTTTGTTTATTGCCTCCAGAGGCACATGATCAGTGTATGATAGCAAACATGATCAGTGCATGATCAGTCACATGATCAGCGCCATTAAGTCACGTGATCACTACATGATAGTCATGTGATCAGTCCATGCTCAGTCACGGTATCAGTGCATGATCAGCCACGTGATCAGTGCATGATCAGCCAGGTGATCAGTTCATGATAGCTATGTGATCAGTGCATGATCAGTCACGTGATCAGTGCATGACCAGGCAGGTGATCAGTGCATGATCAGTCACGTGATCAGTGCATGATCAGCCACGTGATCAGTGCATGATCAGCCACGTGATCAGTGCATGATCAGTTACGTGATCAGTGCATGATCAGTCACGTGACCAGTACATGGTAGCTACGTGATCATTGCATGATCAGCCACGTGAGCAGTGCATGATAGCCACGTGATCAGTGCATGATCAGTCACGTGATCAGTGCATGATCACTCACGTGATCAGTGCATGATAAGTCACGTGATCAGTGCATGATCAATTACGTGATCAGTGCATGATCAGTCACGTGACCAGTACATGGTAGCTACGTGATCATTGCATGATCAGCCACGTGAGCAGTGCATGATAGCCACGTGATCAGTGCATGATCAGTCACATGATCAGTGTATGATCATCCACGTGATCAGTGCATGATCAGTCATGTGATCAGTGCATGATATAGACGTGATCAGTGCATGATCAGTCACGTGATCAGTGTATGATCAGCCACGTGATCAGTGCATGATAGCCAGTTAATGAGTGCATGATAGCCAGATGATCAGTGCATGATCAGTCACGTGATCAGTGCATGATCAGCCACGTGATCAGTGCATGATAGCCACGTGATCAGTGCATGATCAGCCACGTGATCAGTGCATGATCAGTTACGTGAGCAGTGTATGATCAGCCACGTGATCAGTGCATGGTCAGACACGTGAACAGTGTATGATCAGCCACGTGATCAGTGCATGATAGCCACGTGATCAGTGCATGATCAGTCACGTGATCAGTGTATGATCAGCCACGTGAACAGTGCATGCTCAGTCACGTGATCTGGGCCTGCTGAGCTGCGTGATTACTGTCTGCTCATCTGCTTGACAATTGCCAGCTGAGCTGCACGATTCCTGCCTGTCATCTGCTTGACAATTGTCAGCTGTGCTGCGTAATTCCTGCCTGCTCAGCTGCTTGATTATTGCCAGCTGAGCAGCATGATTCCTCACACCTGAGTTCCATGATTATTGCCTGCTGACTGTTTGATTCGTGCCTACTCAGCTCTTTGTTTATTGCCTCCAGAGGCACATGATCAGTGTATGATAGCAAACATGATCAGCGCATGATCAGTCACATGATCAGCGCCATTAAGTCACGTGATCACTACATGATAGTCATGTGATCAGTCCATGCTCAGTCACGGTATCAGTGCATGATCAGCCACGTGATCAGTGCATGATCAGCCAGGTGATCAGTTCATGATAGCTATGTGATCAGTGCATGATCAGTCACGTGATCAGTGCATGACCAGGCAGGTGATCAGTGCATGATCAGCCACGTGATCAGTGCATGATAGCCACGTGATCAGTGCATGATCAGTCACCTGATGGGTGTATGATCAGTCACGTGACCAGTACATGGTAGCTACATGATCATTGCATGATCAGCCACGTGAGTAGTGCATGATAGCCACGTGATCAGTGCATGATCAGTCACGTGATCAGTGCATGATCACTCACGTGAACAGTGCATGATAAGTCACCTGATCAGTGCATGATCAATTACGTGATCAGTGCATGATCACCACGTGACCAGTACATGGTAGCTACGTGATCATTGCATGATCAGCCACGTGAGCAGTGCATGATAGCCACGTGATCAGTGCATGATCAGTCACATGATCAGTGTATGATCATCCACGTGATCAGTGCATGGGCAGTCATGTGATCAGTGCATGATATAGACGTGATCAGTGCATGATCAGTCACGTGATCAGTGCATGATCAACCACGTGATCAGTGCATGATAGCCAGTGATGAGTGCATGATAGCCAGATGATCAGTGCATGATCAGTCACGTGATCAGTGCATGATCAGCCACGTGAACAGTGCATGATAGCCACTGATCAGTGCATGATCAGCCACGTGATCAGTGCATGATCAGTTACGTGAGCAGTGTATGATCAGCCACGTGATCAGTGCATGGTCAGACACGTGAACAGTGTATGATCAGCCACGTGATCAGTGCATGATAGCCACGTGATCAGTGCATGATCAGTCACGTGATCAGTGTATGATCAGCCACGTGAACAGTGCATGCTCAGTCACGTGATCTGGGCCTGCTGAGCTGCGTGATTACTGTCTGCTCATCTGCTTGACAATTGCCAGCTGAGCTGCACGATTCCTGCCTGTCATCTGCTTGACAATTGTCAGCTGTGCTGCGTAATTCCTGCCTGCTCAGCTGCTTGATTATTGCCAGCTGAGCAGCATGATTCCTCACAGCTGAGTTCCATGATTATTGCCTGCTGACTGTTTGATTCGTGCCTACTCAGCTCTTTGTTTATTGCCTCCAGAGGCACATGATCAGTGTATGATAGCAAACATGATCAGCGCATGATCAGTCACATGATCAGCGCCATTAAGTCACGTGATCACTACATGATAGTCATGTGATCAGTCCATGCTCAGTCACGGTATCAGTGCATGATCAGCCACGTGATCAGTGCATGATCTGTCACATGATCAGTGTATGATCATCCACGTGATCAGTGCATGGGCAGTCATGTGATCAGTGCATGATATAGACGTGATCAGTGCATGATCAGTCACGTGATCAGTGCATGATAGCCACGTGATCAGTGCATGATCAGTCACCTGATGGGTGTATGATCATTCACGTGACCTGTACATGGTAGCTACATGATCATTGCATGATCAGCCACGTGAGTAGTGCATGATAGCCACGTGATCAGTGCATGATCAGTCACGTGATCAGTGCATGATCAGTCACGTATCAGTGCATGATCAGCCACGTGATCAGTGCATGATCAGCCACGTGATCAGTGCATGATAGCCATGTGATCAGTGCATGATCAGTCACGTGATCAGTGCATGATCAGGCAGGTGATCAGTGCATGATCAGCCACGTGATCAGTGCATGATAGCCACGTGATCAGTGCATGATCAGTCACGTGATGGGTGTATGATCAGTCACTGACCAGTACATGGTAGCTACATGATCATTGCATGATCAGCCACGTGAGTAGTGCATGATAGCCACGTGATCAGTGCATGATCAGTCACGTGATCAGTGCATGATCAGTCATGTGATCAGTGCATGATCAGGCACGTGATCAGTGCATGATCAGCCACGTGATCAGTGCATGATAGCCACGTGATCAGTGCATGATCAGTCACGTGATCAGTGCATGATCAGTCACGTGATCAGTGCATGATCAGCCACGTGATCAGTGCATGATCAGCCACGTGATCAGTGCATGATCAATTACGTGATCAGTGCATGATCAGTCACGTGACCAGTATATGGTAGCTACGTGATCATTGCATGATCAGCCACGTGAGCAGTGCATGATAGCCACGTGATCAGTGCATGATCAGTCACGTGATCAGTGCATGATCACTCACGTGAACAGTGCATGATCAGTCACGTGATCAGTGCATGATCAATTACGTGATCAGTGCATGATCAGTCACGTGACCAGTACATGGTAGCTACGTGATCATTGCATGATCAGCCACGTGATCAGTGCATGATAGCCACGTGATCAGTGCATGATAGCCACGTGATCAGTGCATGATCAGTCATGTGATACGTGTGTGATCAGCCACGTGATCAGTGCATGATATCCACGTGATCAGTGCATGATAGCCACGTGATCAGTGCATGAGAGCCACGTGATCAGTGCATGATCAGTCACGTGATACATGTGTGATCAGCCACGTGATCAGTGCATGATGAGCCACGTGATCAGTGCATGATCAATTACGTGATCAGTGCATGATCAGTCACGTGACCAGTACATGGTTGCTACGTGATCGTTGCATGATCAGCCACGTGAGCAGAGCATGATAGCCACGTGATCAGTGCATGATCAGTCACGTGATCAGTACATGATCAGTCACGTGAACAGTGCATGATCATTTACGTGATCTGTGCATGATCAGTCACGTGACCAGTATATGGTAGCTATGTGATCATTCCATGACGAGCCACGTGAGCAGTGCATGATAGCCACGTGATGTGTGCATGATGAGTTACGTGAGCAGAGTATGATCAGCCACGTGATCAGTGCATGAGTGCCACGTGATCAGTGCATGATATGTCACGTGACAGGTGTGTGATCAGCCACGTGAACAGTGCATGTTCAGCCACGTGATCAGTGCATGATAGCCACGTGATCAGTGCATGATCAGTTACGTGAGCAGTGTATGATCAGCCACGTGATCAGTGCATGGTCAGACACGTGAACAGTGTATGATCAGCCACGTGATCAGTGCATGATATCCAAGTGATCAGTGCATGATCATCACGTGATCAGTGTATGATCAGCCACGTGAACAGTGCATGCTCAGTCACGTGATCAGGGCCTGCTGAGCTGCGTGATTACTGTCTGCTCATCTGCTTGACAATTGCCAGCTGAGCTGCACGATTCCTGCCTGTCATCTGCTTGACAATTGCCAGCTGTGCTGCGTAATTCCTGCCTGCTCAGCTGCTTGATTATTGCCAGCTGAGCAGCATGATTCCTCACAGCTGAGTTCCATGATTATTGCCTGCTGACTGTTTGATTCGTGCCTACTCAGCTCTTTGTTTATTGCCTCCAGAGGCACATGATCAGTGTATGATAGCAAACATGATCAGTGCATGATCAGTCACATGATCAGAGCCATTAAGTCACGTGATCACTACATGATAGTCATGTGATCAGTCCATGCTCAGTCACGGTATCAGTGCATGATCAGCCACGTGATCAGTGCATGATCAGCCAGGTGATCAGTTCATGATAGCTATGTGATCAGTGCATGATTTGTCACGTGATCAGTGCATGATCAGGCAGGTGATCAGTGCATGATCAGTCACGTGATCAGTGCATGATCAGCCACGTGATCAGTGCATGATCAGCCACATGATCAGTGCATGATCAATCACGTGATCAGTGCATGATCAGTCACGTGACCAGTATATGGTAGCTACGTGATCATTGCATGATCAGCCACGTGAGCAGTGCATGATAGCCACGTGATCAGTGCATGATCAGTCACGTGATCAGTGCATGATCAGTCACGTGAACAGTGTATGATAAGTCACGTGATCAGTGCATGATCAATTACATGATCAGTGCATGATCACTCACGTGACCAGTGCATGATAGCTACGTGATCATTGCATGATCAGCCACGTGAGCAGTGCATGATATCCACGTGATCAGTGCATGATCATCGCATGATCAGTGTATGATCATCCGGGTGATCAGTGCATGGGCAGTCATGATCAGTGCATGATATAGACGTGATGTGTGCATGATGAGTCACGTGATCAGAGTATGATCAGCCACGTGATCAGTGCATGATAGCCAGTTAATGAGTGCATGATAGCCAGATGATAGTGCATGATCAGTCACGTGATCAGTGTGTGATCAGCCACGTGAACAGTGCATGATAGCCACTGATCAGTGCATGATCAGCCACGTGATCAGTGCATGATCAGTTACGTGAGCAGTGTATGATCAGCCACGTGATCAGTGCATGGTCAGACACGTGAACAGTGTGTGATCAGCCACGTGATCAGTGCATGATAGCCACGTGATCAGTGCATGATCAGTCACGTGATGCAGTGCATGATCAGCCACGTGAACAGTGCATGCTCAGTCACGTGATCTGGGCCTGCTGAGCTGCGTGATTACCGTCTGCTCATCTGCTTGACAATTGCCAGCTGAGCTGCACGATTCCTGCCTGTCATCTGCTTGACAATTGTCAGCTGTGCTGCGTAATTCCTGCCTGATCAGCTGCTTGATTATTGCCAGCTGAGCAGCATGATTCCTCACACCTGAGTTCCATGATTATTGCCTGCTGACTGTTTGATTCGTGCCTACTCAGCTCTTTGTTTATTGCCTCCAGAGGCACATGATCAGTGTATGATAGCAAACATTATCAGTGCATGATCAGTCACATGATCAGCGCCATTAAGTCACGTGATCACTACATGATAGTCATGTGATCAGTCCATGCTCAGTCACATTATCAGTGCATGATCAGCCACGTGATCAGTGCATGATCAGCCACGTGATCAGTTCATGATCAGCTATGTGATCAGTGCATGATTTGTCACGTGATCAGTGCATGACTAGGCACGTGATCATTGCATGATCAGCCACGTGATCAGTGCATGATAGCCACGTGATCAGTGCATGATCAGTCACCTGATGGGTGTATGATCAGTCACCTGACCGGTACATGGTAGCTACGTGATCATTGCATGATCAGCCACGTGATCAGTGCATGATAGCCACGTGATCAGTGCATGATCAGTCACGTGATCAGTGCATGATCAGTCACGTGAACAGTGCATGATAAGCCACCTGATCAGTGCATGATCAATCACGTGATCAGTGCATGATCACTCACGTGACCAGTACATGGTAGCTACGTGATCATTGCATGATCAGCCACGTGAGCAGTGCATGATAGCCACGTGATCAGTGCATGATCAGTCGCATGATCAGTGCATGATCAGTCACGTGATCAGTGCATGAGCAGTCATGTGATCAGTGCATGATATAGACGTGATCAGTGCATGATCAGTCACGTGAGCAGTGCATGATCAGCCACGTGATCAGTGCATGATAGCCACGTAATCAGTGCATGATAGCCAGATGATCAGTGCATGATCAGTCACGTGATCAGTGTATGATCAGCCAAGTGAACAGTGCATGATCAGCCACTGATCAGTGCATGATCAGCCACGTGATCAGTGCATGATCAGTTACGTGAGCAGTGTATGATCAGCCACGGGATCAGTGCATGGTCAGACACGTGAACAGTGCATGATCACCACGTGATCAGTGCATGATATCCAAGTGATCAGTGCATGATCAGTCACGTGATCAGTGTATGATCAGCCACGTGAACAGTGCATGCTCAGTCACGTGATCAGGGCCTGCTGAGCTGCGTGATTACCGTCTGCTCATCTGCTTGACAATTGCCAGCTGAGCTGCACGATTCCTGCCTGTCATCTGCTTGACAATTGTCAGCTGTGCTGCGTAATTCCTGCCTGCTCAGCTGCTTGATTATTGCCAGCTGAGCAGCATGATTCCTCACACCTGAGTTCCATGATTATTGCCTGCTGATCTGTTTGATTCGTGTCTACTCAGCTCTTTGTTTATTGCCTCCAGAGGCACATGATCAGTGTATGATAGCAAACAGGATCAGTGCATGATCAGCCACGTGATCAGTGCCATTAAGTCACGTGATCAGTACATGATAGTCACGTGATCAGTGCATGCTCAGTCACGGCATCAGTGCATGATCAGCCACGTGATCAGTGCATGATCTGGCAGGTGATCAGTGTATGATCAGCCAGGTGATCAGTGCATGGGCAGCCACGTGATCAGTGCATGATATAGACGTGATCATGTGCATGATCAGCCTCGTGATCAGTGCATGATAGCCACGTGATCAGTGCATGATCCGCCACCTGATGGGTGTATGATCAGTCACTGACCAGTACATGGTAGCTACATGATCATTGCATGATCAGCCACGTGAGTAGTGCATGATAGCCACGTGATCAGTGCATGATCAGTCACGTGATCAGTGCATGATCAGCCACGCGACCAGTGCATGATCAGGCACGTGATTAGTGCATGATCAGCCACGTGAGCAGCGCATGATAGCTACGTGATCAGTGCATGATCAGTCACTTGATCAGTGCATGATCAGCCACGTGATCAGTGCATGATCAGCCACGTGATCAGTGCATGATCAGCCACGTGATCAGTGCATGATCAATCACGTGATCAGTGCATGATCAGCCACGTGATCAGTGCATGATAGCCACGTGACCAGTGCATGATCAGCCACGGGATCAGTGCATGATAGTCACGTGATCAGTGCATGATCAGTCACGTGATCAGTGTATGATCAGCCACGTGATCAGTGCATGATCAGCCGCGTGATCAGTGCATGATCAGTTACGTGATCAGTGCATGATCAGTCACGTGACCAGTGCATGGCAGCTACGTGATCATTGCATGATCAGCCACGTGATCAGTGCATGATAGCCACGTGATCAGTGCATGATAGCCACGTGATCAGTGCATGATCAGTCACGTGATACGTGTGTGATCAGCCACGCGATCAGTGCATGATATCCACGTGATCAGTGCATGATAGCCACGTGATCAGTGCATGACAGTCACGTGAACAGTGCATGATCAGTCACGTGATACGTGTGTGATCAGCCACGGGATCAGTGCATGATGAGCCATGTGATCAGTGCAGGATCAACTACGTGATCAGTGCATGATCAGTCACGTGACCAGTACATGGTTGCTACGTGATCGCTGCATGATCAGCCACGTGAGCAGAGCATGATAGCCACGTGATCAGTGCATGATCAGTCACGTGATCAGTATATGATCAGTCACGTGAACAGTGCATGATCATTTACGTGATCTGTGCATGATCAGTCACGTGACCAGTATATGGTAGCTACGTGATCATTCCATGACGAGCCACGTGAGCAGTGCATGATAGCCACGTGATGTGTGCATGATCAGTTACGTGAGCAGAGTATGATCAGCCACGTGATCAGTGCATGAGTGCCACGTGATCAGTGCATGATATGTCACGTGACAGGTGTGTGATCAGCCACGTGAATAGTGCATGTTCAGCCACGTGATCAGTGCATGATAGCCACGGATCAGTGCATGATCAGTTACGTGAGCAGTGTATGATCAGCCACGCGATCAGTGCATGGTCAGACACGTGAACAGTGTGTGATCAGCCACGTGATCAGTGCATGATATCCAAGTGATCAGTGCATGATCATCACGTGATCAGCGTATGATCAGCCACGTGAACAGTGCATGCTCAGTCACGTGATCAGGGCCTGCTGAGCTGCGTGATTACTGTCTGCTCATCTGCTTGACAATTGCCAGCTGAGCTGCACGATTCCTGCCTGTCATCTGCTTGACAATTGCCAGCTGTGCTGCGTAATTCCTGCCTGCTCAGCTGCTTGATTATTGCCAGCTGAGCAGCATGATTCCTCACAGCTGAGTTCCATGATTATTGCCTGCTGACTGTTTGATTCGCGCCTACTCAGCTCTTTGTTTATTGCCTCCAGAGGCACATGATCAGTATATGATAGCAAACATGATCAGCGCATGATCAGTCACATGATCAGAGCCATTAAGTCACGTGATCACTACATGATAGTCATGTGATCAGTCCATGCTCAGTCACGGTATCAGTGCATGATCAGCCACGTGATCAGTGCATGATCAGCCAGGTGATCAGTTCATGATAGCTATGTGATCAGTTCATGATTTGTCACGTGATCTGTGCATGACCAGGCAGGTGATCAGTGCATGATCAGTCACGTGATCAGTGCATGATCAGTCACGTGATCAGTGCATGATCAGTCACGTGATCAGTGGATGATCAGCCACGTGATCAGTGCATGATCAGCCACATGATCAGTGCATGATCAATTACGTGATCAGTGCATGATCAGTCACGTGACCAGTATATGGTAGCTAGGTGATCATTGCATGATCAGCCACATGAGCCGTGCATGATAGCCACGAGATCAGTGCATGATCAGTCACGTGATCAGTGCATGATCACTCACGCTAACAGTGCATGATAAGTCACCTGATCAGTGCATGATCAATTACGTGATCAGTGCATGATCACTCACGTGACCAGTACATGGTAGCTACGCGATCATTGCATGAACAGCCGCGTGAGCAGTGCATGATAGCCACGTGATCAGTGCATGATCTGTCGCATGATCAGTGTATGATCATCCGGTGATCAGTGCATGGGCAGTCATGTGATCAGTGCATGATATAGACGTGATTAGTGCATGATCAGTCTCGTGATCAGTGTATGATCAACCACGTGATCAGTGCACGATAGCCAGGTAATGAGTGCACGATAGCCAGATGATCAGTGCATTATCAGTCACGTGATCAGTGTATGATCAGCCAAGTAATAAGTGCACGATAGCCAACTGATCAGTGTATGATCAGCCACGTGATCAGTGCATGATCAGTTACGTGAGCAGTGCATGATCAGCCACGTGATCAGTGCATGGTCAAACACGTGAACAGTGCATGATCAGCCACGTGATCAGTGCATGATAGCCACGTGATCAGTGCATTATCAGTCACGTGAGCAGCGTATGATCAGCCACGTGAACAGTGCATGCTCAGTCACGTGATCTGGGCCTGCTGAGCTGCGTGATTACCGTCTGCTCATCTGCTTGACAATTACCAGCTGAGCTGCACGATTCCTGCCTGTCATCTGCTTGACAATTATCAGCTGCGCTGCGTAATTCCTGCCTGCTCAGCTGCTTGATTATTGCCAGCTGAGCAGCATGATTCCTCACACCTGAGTTCCATGATTATTGCCTGCTGACTGTTTGATTCGTGCCTACTCAGCTCTTTGTTTATTGCCTCAAGAGGCACATGATCAGTGTATGATAGCAAACATGATCAGCGCATGATCAGTCACATGATCAGCGCCATTAAGTCACGTGATCACTACATGATAGTCATGTGATCAGTCCATGCTCAGTCAAGGTATCAGTGCATGATCAGCCACGTGATCAGTGCATGATCAGCCACGCGATCAGTGCATGATCAGCCACGTGATCAGTGCATGATTTGTCACGTGATCAGTGCATGAATAGGCACGTGATCAGTGCATGATCAGCCACGTGATCAGTGCATGATAGCCACGTGATCAGTGCATGATCAGTCACCTGATGGGTGTATGATCAGTCACGTGATCAGTACATGGTAGCCACGTGATCATTGCATGATCAGCCACGTGAGTAGTGCATGATAGCCACGTGATCAGTGCATGATCAGTCACGTGTTCAGTGCATGATCAGTCACGTGGTCAGTGCATGATAAGCCACGTGATCAGTGCATGATCAGCCACGTGATCAGTGCATGATCAGCCACGTGATCAGTGCATGATCAGCCACGTGATCAGTGCATGATCAGTCACGTGATCAGTGCATGATCATTGTCGTGATCAGTGCATGATCAGTCACGTGATCAGTGCATGATCAGCCACGTGATCAGTGCATGATCAGTCACGTGATCAGTGCATGATCAGCCACGTGATCAGTACATGGTAGCTACGTGATCATTGCATGATCAGCCACGTGATCAGTGCACGATAGCCACGTGATCAGTGCATGATCAGTCATGTGATCAGTGCATGATCAGCCACGTGATCAGTGCATGATCAGCCACGTGATCAGTGCATGATCAGCCACGTGATCAGTGCATGATAGCCACGTGATCAGTGCATGATCAGTCACGTGATCAGTGCATGATCAGCCACGTGATCAGTGCATGATCAGCCACGTGATCAGTGCACGATAGCCACGTGATCAGTGCATGATCAGTCACGTGATCGGTGCATGATCAGTCACTGACCTGTGCATGGTAGCTACGTGATCAGTGCATGATCAGCCACGTGATCAGTGCATGATAGCCACGTGATCAGTGCATGATCAGTTACGTGATCAGTGCATGATCAGTCACGTGACCAGTGCATGGTCAGCCACGTGATCAGCGCATGATCAGCCACGTGATCAGTGCATGATAGCCACGTGATCAGTGCATGATCAGTCACGTGATCAGTGCATGATCAGTCACGTGATCAGTGCATGATAGCCACGTGATCAGTGCATGATCAGCCACGTGACCAGTACATGGTCAGCTACGTGATCATTGCATGATCAGCCACGTGATCAGTGCATGATAGCCACGTGATCAGTGCATGATCAGTTACGTGATCAGTGCATGATCAGTCACGTGACCAGTACATGGCAGCTACGTGATCAGTGCATGATCAGCCACGTGATCAGTGCATGATAGCCACGTGATCAGTGCATGATCAGCCACGCGATCAGTGCATGATCAGCCACGTGATCAGTGCATGATCAGTCACGTGATCAGTGCATGATCAGCCACGTGATCAGTGCATGATCAGCCACGTGATCAGTGCATGATCAGCCACGCGATCAGTGCATGATCAGCCACGTGACCAGTGCATGATATGCACGTGATCAGTGCATGATCAGCCACGTGATCAGTGCATGATCAGCCACGTGATCAGTGCATGATCAATTACGTGATCAGTGCATGATCAGTCACGTGATCAGTACATGGTCAGCTACGTGATCAGTGCATGATCAGCCACGTGAACAGTGCATGATAGCTACGTGATCAGTGCATGATCAGTCACGTGATCAGTGCATGATCAGTCACGTATCAGTGTATGATCAGCCACGTGATCAGTGCATGATCAGCCACGTGATCAGTGCATCGTAGCCACGTGATCAGTGCATGATCAGCCACGTGATCAGTGCATGATCAGGCACGTGATCAGTGCATGATCAGCCACGTGATCAGTGCATGATGAGCCACGTGATCAGTGCATGATCAGTCACGTGATCAGTGTATGATCAGCCACGTGACCAGTGCATGATAGTCACTTGATCAGTGCATGATCAGCCACGTGATAGTGCATGATAGCCACGTGATCAGTGCATGATCAGCCACGTGATCAGTGCATGATCAGCCACGTGATCACTGCCTGCTCAGTCACGTGATCAGTGCATGATCAGCCACGTGATCAGTGCATGATCAGTCACGTGATCAGTACATGATCAGTCACGTGACCAGTGCATGGTCAGTCATGTGATCAGTGCATGATTTACGCGTGATCTGTGCATGATCAGTCACGTGAACAGTGTATGATAGCCACGTGAGCAGTGCATGATCAGTCAGCTGATCAGTGCATGATCAGTCACGTGATCAGTGCATGATAGTTACGTGATCAGTGCATGATCAGCCACGTGATCAGTGCATGAGAGCCACGTGATCAGTGCATGATAGTCACGTGATCAGTGCATGATCAGCCAGGCGATCAGTGCATGATCAGCCACGTGATCAGTGCATGATCAGCCACGTGATCAGTGCATGATAGTCACGTGATCAGTGCATGATCAGCCACGTGATCAGTGCATGATCAGGCAACGTGATCAGTGCATGATCAGCCACGTGATCAGTGCATGATGATTCACGTGATCAGTGCATGATCAATCACCTGATCAGTGCATGATCAGTCACGTGACCAGTACATGGTAGCTACATGATCATTGCATGATCAGCCACGTGATTAGTGCATGATAGCCACGTGATCAGTGCATGATCAGTCACGTGATCAGTGCATGATCAGTCATGTGATCAGTGCATGATCAGCCACGTGATCAGTGCATGATCAGCCGCATGATCAGTGCATGATAGCCACGTGATCAGTGCATGATCATTCACTTGAGCAGTACATGATCAGTCACGTGATCAGTGCATGATCAGTCACGTGATCAGTGCATGATCAGCCACGTGAGCAGTGCATGATAAGTCACGTGATCAGTGCATGATCAGCCACGTGATCAGTGCATGGTAGCCACGTGATCAGTGCATGATCAGTCACGTGATCAGTGCATGATTGTCACGTGATCAGTGCATGATCAGCCACGTGAACAGTGCATGCTCAGTCACGTGATCAGTGCATGATCAGCCGCGTGATCAGTGCTTGATCAATTACAGCTGAGCAGTGTACGATCAGTCACTTGACAATTACATGGTAGCTGCGTGATCATTGCATGATCAGCCACGTGAGCAGTGCATGATTGCCACGTGATCAGTGCATGATTGTCACGTGATCAGTGCATGATCAGTCATGTGATACGTGTGTGATCAGCCACGTGATCAGTGCATGATATCTACGTGTTCAGTGCATGATAGCCACGTGATCAGTGCATGACAGCCACGTGATCAGTGCATGATCAGTCACGTGATCAGTGTGATCAGCCACGTGATCAGTGCATGATCAGTCACGTGATCAGTGCATGATCAGTCACGTGATCAGTGCATGGTAGCTACTTGATCAGTGCATGATTAGTCACGTGATCAGTGCATGATAGCGCACGTGATCAGTGCATGATCAGTCACGTGATCAGTGTATGATCAGTCACGTGATCAGTGCATGATCATTTACGTGATCTGTGCATGATCAGTCACGTGACCAGTATATGGTAGCTACGTGATCATTGCATGATCAGCCACGTGAGCAGTGCATGATAGCCACGTGATGTGTGCATGATGAGTTACATAATCAGAGCATGATCAGCCACGTGATCAGTGCATGAGTGCCACGTGATCAGTGCATGATATGTCACGTGACAGTGTATGATCAGTCACGTGAACAGTGCATGTTCAGCCACGTGATCAGTGCATGATAGCCACGTGAACAGTGCATGATCAGTTACGTGATCAGTGCATGATCAGCCACGTGATCAGTGCATGGTCAGACACGTGAGCAGTGTATGATCAGCCACGTGATCAGTGCATGATATCCAAGTGATCAGTGCATGATCATCACGTGATCAGTGTATGATCAGCCACGTGAACAGTGCATGCTCAGTCACGTGATCAGGGCCTGCTGAGCTGCGTGATTACTGTCTGCTCATCTGCTTGACAATTGCCAGCTGAGCTGCACGATTCCTGCCCGTCATCTGCTTGACAATTGCCAGCTGTGCTGCGTAATTCCTGCCTGCTCAGCTGCTTGATTATTGCCAGCTGAGCAGCATGATTCCTCACAGCTGAGTTCCATGATTATTGCCTGCTGACTGTATATTCGTGCCTACTCAGCTCTTTGTTTATTGCCTCCAGAGGCACATGATCAGTGTATGATAGCAAACATGATCAGTGCATGATCAGTCACATGATCAGAGCCATTAAGTCACGTGATCACTACATGATAGTCATGTGATCAGTCCATGCTCAGTCACGGTATCAGTGCATGATCAGCCACGTGATCAGTGCATGATCAGCCAGGTGATCAGTTCATGATAGCTATGTGATCAGTTCATGATTTGTCACGTGATCAGTGCATGATCAGGCAGGTGATCAGTGCATGATCAGTCACGTGATCAGTGCATGATCAGTCACGTGATCAGTGCATGATCAGTCACGTGATCAGTGCATGATCAGCCACGTGATCAGTGCATGATCAGCCACATGATCAGTGCATGATCAATTACGTGATCAGTGCATGATCAGTCACGTGACCAGTATATGGTAGCTACGTGATCATTGCATGATCAGCCACATGAGCAGTGCATGATAGCCACGTGATCAGTGCATGATCAGTCACGTGATCAGTGCATGATCAGTCACGTGATCAGTGCATGATAAGTCACGTGATCAGTGCATGATCAATTACGTGATCAGTGCATGATCACTCACGTGACCAGTACATGGTAGCTACGTGATCAGTGCATGATCAGCCGCGTGAGCAGTGCATGATAGCCACGTGATCAGTGCATGATCTGTCGCATGATCAGTGTATGATCATCCGTGATCAGTGCATGGCAGTCGTGATCAGTGCATGATATAGACGTGATCAGTGCATGATCAGTCTCGTGATCAGTGCATGATCAACCACGTGATCAGTGCACGATAGCCAGTGATGAGTGCATGATAGCCAGATGATCAGTGCATGATCAGTCACGTGATCAGTGCATGATCAGCCACGTAATCAGTGCATGATAGCCAACTGATCAGTGTATGATCAGCCACGTGATCAGTGCATGATCAGCCGTGAGCAGTGTATGATCAGCCACGTGATCAGTGCATGGTCAGACACGTGAACAGTGTATGATCAGCCACGTGATCAGTGCATGATAGCCACGTGATCAGTGCATGATCAGTCACGTGATCAGTGTATGATCAGCCACGTGAACAGTGCATGCTCAGTCACGTGATCTGGGCCTGCTGAGCTGCGTGATTACTGTCTGCTCATCTGCTTGACAATTGCCAGCTGAGCTGCACGATTCCTGCCTGTCATCTGCTTGACAATTGCCAGCTGTGCTGCGTAATTCCTGCCTGCTCAGCTGCTTGATTATTGCCAGCTGAGCAGCATGATTCCTCACACCTGAGTTCCATGATTATTGCCTGCTGACTGTTTGATTCGTGCCTACTCAGCTCTTTGTTTATTGCCTCCAGAGGCACATGATCAGTGTATGATAGCAAACATGATCAGCGCATGATCAGTCACATGATCAGCGCCATTAAGTCACGTGATCACTACATGATAGTCATGTGATCAGTCCATGCTCAGTCACGGTATCAGTGCATGATCAGCCACGTGATCAGTGCATGATCAGCCACGTGATCAGTTCATGATAGCATGTGATCAGTGCATGATCAGTCACGTGATCTGTGCATGACCAGGCACGTGATCAGTGCATGATCAGTCACGTGATCAGTGCATGATCAGCCACGTGATCAGTGCATGATCAGCCACGTGATCAGTGCATGATCAGTCACGTGATCAGTGCATGATCAGTCACGTGACCAGTACATGGTAGCTACGTGATCATTGCATGATCAGCCACGTGAGCAGTGCATGATAGCCACGTGATCAGTGCATGATCAGTCACGTGATCAGTGCATGATCACTCACGTGATCAGTGCATGATAAGTCACCTGATCAGTGCATGATCAATTACGTGATCAGTGCATGATCAGTCACGTGATCAGTACATGATAGCTACGTGATCATTGCATGATCAGCCACGTGATCAGTGCATGATAGCCACGTGATCAGTGCATGATCAGTCACGTGATCAGTGCATGATCATCCGCATCAGTGCATGCAGTCATGTGATCAGTGCGATATAGACGTGATCAGTGCATGATCAGTCACGTGATCAGTGCATGATCAGTCACGTGATCAGTGCATGATCAGCCACGTGATCAGTGCATGATCAGCCACATGATCAGTGCATGATCAATACGTGATCAGTGCATGATCAGTCACGTGACCAGTACATGGTAGCCACGTGATCATTGCATGATCAGCCACGTGATCAGTGCATGATAGCCACGTGATCAGTGCATGATCAGTCACGTGATCAGTGCATGATCAGTCACGTGATCAGTGCATGATAAGTCACGTGATCAGTGCATGATCAATTACGTGATCAGTGCATGATCAGATCAGTACAGTGCATGATAGTGCATGATCAGCCGTGATCAGTGCATGAGAGCAGTGCATGATAGCCACGTGATCAGTGCATGATCTGTCATGTGTGTGTATGATCATCCGTGATCAGTGCATGATCAGTCATGTGATCAGTGCATGATATAGACGTGATCAGTGCATGATCAGTCCGTGATCAGTGCATGATCAGCCACGTGATCAGTGCATGATAGCCAGTGATGAGTGCATGATAGCCACGTGATCAGTGCATGATCAGTCACGTGATCAGTGCATGATCAGCCACGTGATCAGTGCATGATAGCCACTGATCAGTGCATGATCAGCCACGTGATCAGTGCATGATCAGTTACGTGAGCAGTGTATGATCAGCCACGTGATCAGTGCATGATCAGACACGTGAACAGTGTATGATCAGCCACGTGATCAGTGCATGATAGCCACGTGATCAGTGCATGATCAGTCACGTGATCAGTGTATGATCAGCCACGTGAACAGTGCATGCTCAGTCACGTGATCAGGGCCTGCTGAGCTGCGTGATTACTGTCTGCTCATCTGCTTGACAATTGCCAGCTGAGCTGCACGATTCCTGCCTGTCATCTGCTTGACAATTGCCAGCTGTGCTGCGTAATTCCTGCCTGCTCAGCTGCTTGATTATTGCCAGCTGAGCAGCATGATTCCACACCTGAGTTCCATGATTATTGCCTGCTGACTGTTTGATTCGTGCCTACTCAGCTCTTTGTTTATTGCCTCCAGAGGCACATGATCAGTGTATGATAGCAAACATGATCAGTGCATGATCAGTCACATGATCAGCGCCATTAAGTCACGTGATCACTACATGATAGTCATGTGATCAGTCCATGCTCAGTCACGGTATCAGTGCATGATCAGCCACGTGATCAGTGCATGATCAGCCACGTGATCAGTGCATGATAGCTATGTGATCAGTTCATGATCAGTCACGTGATCAGTGCATGATCAGGCACGTGATCAGTGCATGATCAGTCACGTGATCAGTGCATGATCAGCCACGTGATCATGCATGATCAGCCACATGATCAGTGCATGATCAATTACGTGATCAGTGCATGATCAGTCACGTGACAGTATATGGTAGCTACGTGATCATTGCATGATCAGCCACATGAGCAGTGCATGATAGCCACGATCAGTGCATGATCAGTCACGTGATCAGTGCATGATCACTCACGTGATCAGTGCATGATCAGTCACGTGATCAGTGCATGATCAATTACGTGATCAGTGCATGATCAGCCACGTGACCAGTACATGGTAGCTACGTGATCATTGCATGATCAGCCGCGTGATCAGTGCATGATAGCCACGTGATCAGTGCATGATCAGTCACATGATCAGTGTATGATCATCCGGGTGATCAGTGCATGGGCAGTCATGTGATCAGTGCATGATATAGACGTGATTAGTGCATGATCAGTCTCGTGATCAGTGCATGATCAACCACGTGATCAGTGCAGATAGCCAGTTAATGAGTGCACGATAGCCAGATGATGAGTGCATTATCAGTCACGTGATCAGTGCATGATCAGCCAAGTGATCAGTGCATGATAGCCAACTGATCAGTGTGATCAGCCACGTGATCAGTGCATGATCAGTTACGTGAGCAGTGCATGATCAGCCACGTGATCAGTGCATGGTCAGACACGTGAACAGTGTATGATCAGCCACGTGATGTGCATCAGCCACGTGATCAGTGCGATCAGTTACGTGAGCAGTGTATGATCAGCCACGTGAACAGTGCATGCTCAGTCACGTGATCTGGGCCTGCTGAGCTGCGTGATTACTGTCTGCTCATCTGCTTGACAATTGCCAGCTGAGCTGCACGATTCCTGCCTGTCATCTGCTTGACAATTATCAGCTGTGCTGCAATTCCTGCCTGCTCAGCTGCTTGATTATTGCCAGCTGAGCAGCATGATTCCTCACACTGAGTTCCATGATTATTGCCTGCTGACTGTTTGATTCGTGCCTACTCAGCTCTTTGTTTATTGCCTCCAGAGGCACATGATCAGTGTATGATAGCAAACATGATCAGCGCATGATCAGTCACATGATCAGCGCCATTAAGTCACGTGATCACTACATGATAGTCATGTGATCAGTCCATGCTCAGTCACGGTATCAGTGCATGATCAGCCACGTGATCAGTGCATGATCAGCCACGTGATCAGTACATGATAGCTACATGATCAGTGCATGATCAGCCACGTGATAGTGCATGATAGCCACGTGATCAGCATGATCAGTCACGTGATCAGTGCATGATCAGTCACGTGATCAGTGCATGATCAGCCACGTGATCAGTGCATGATCAGCCACGTGATCAGTGCATGATAGCCACGTGATCAGTGCATGATCAGTCACGTGATCAGTGCATGATCAGTCACGTGATCAGTGCATGATCAGCCACGTGATCAGTGCATGATCAGCCACGTGATCAGTGCATGATCAGTCACTGATCAGTGCATGATCAGTCACGTGACAGTACATGGTAGCTACATCATTGCATGATCAGCCACGTGATCAGTGCATGATAGCCACGTGATCAGTGCATGATCAGTCACGTGATCAGTGCATGATCAGTCACGTGATCAGTGCATGATCAGTCACGTGATCAGTGCATGATCAGCCACGTGATCAGTGCATGATAGCCACGTGATCAGTGCATGATCAGTCACGTGATCAGTGCATGATCAGTCACGTGA
This sequence comes from Bos javanicus, assembly GCF_032452875.1. Lineage (NCBI taxonomy): Eukaryota > Metazoa > Chordata > Mammalia > Artiodactyla > Bovidae > Bos > Bos javanicus. The sequence goes on from NW_026894165.1 coordinate 139,225, forward strand.
TCAGTGCATGATCAGCCACGTGATCAGTGCATGATCAGCCACGTGATCAGTGCATGATCAGTCACGTGATCAGTGCATGATCAGTCACGTGATCAGTGCATGATAGCTACGTGATCAGCATGATCAGCCACGTGATCAGTGCATGATAGCCACGTGATCAGTGCATGATCAGCCACGTGATCAGTGCATGATCAGCCACGTGATCAGTGCATGATCAGTCACGTGATCAGTGCATGATCAGCCACGTGATCAGTGCATGATCAGTCACGTGATCAGGGCCTGCTGAGCTGCGTGATTACTGTCTGCTCATCTGCTTGACAATTGCCAGCTGAGCTGCACGATTCCTGCCTGTCATCTGCTTGACAATTATCAGCTGTGCCGTAATGCCTCTCAGCTGCTTGATTATTGCCAGCTGAGCAGCATGATTCCTCACACTGAGTTCCATGATTATTGCCTGCTGACTGTTTGATTCGTGCCTACTCAGCTCTTTGTTTATTGCCTCCAGAGGCACATGATCAGTGTATGATAGCAAACATGATCAGTGCATGATCAGTCACATGATCAGTGCATGATCAGTCACGTGATCAGTGCATGATCAGCCATGTGATCAGTGCATGATCAGCCACGTGATCAGTGCATGATAGCCACGTGATCAGTGCATGATTTGTCACGTGATCAGTGCATGATCAGCACGTGATCAGTGCATGATCAGTCACGTGATCAGTGCATGATCAGCCACGTGATCAGTGCATGATCAGCCACGTGATCAGTGCATGATCAGTTACGTGATCAGTGCATGATCAGTCACGTGACAGTGCATGGTAGCTACGTGATCATTGCATGATCAGCCACGTGAGCAGTGCATGATAGCCACGTGATCAGTGCATGATCAGTCACGTGATCAGTGCATGATAGCCACGTGATGAGTGCATGATCAGTCACGATCAGTGCATGATCAGCACGTGATCAGTGCATGATCAGCCACGTGATCAGTGCATGATAGCCACGTGATCAGTGCATGATCAGTCACGTGATCAGTGCATGATCAGTCACGTGATCAGTGCATGATCAGTCACGTGATCAGTGCATGATCAGCCACGTGATCAGTGCATGATCAGTCACATGATCAGTGTATGATCATCCACGTGATCAGTGCATGATCAGTCACGTGATCAGTGCATGATATAGACGTGATCAGTGCATGATCAGTCACGTGATCAGTGCATGATAGCCACGTGATCAGTGCATGATCAGTCACCTGATCAGTGTATGATCAGTCACGTGATCAGTACATGGTAGCAGGATCAGTGCATGATCAGCCACGTGATCAGTGCATGATAGCCACGTGATCAGTGCATGATAGTCGTGATCAGTCATGATCAGTCACGGTATCAGTGCATGATCAGCCACGTGATCAGTGCATGATCAGCCACGTGATCAGTTCATGATAGCTATGATCAGTGCATGATCAGTCACGTGATCTGCATGATCAGGCACGTGATCAGTGCATGATCAGCCACGTGATCAGTGCATGATAGCCACGTGATCAGTGCATGATCAGTCACCTGATGTGCATGATCAGTCACTGACCGTACATGGTAGCTACATGATCATTGCATGATCAGCCACGTGAGTAGTGCATGATAGCCACGTGATCAGTGCATGATCAGTCACGTGATCAGTGCATGATCAGTCATGTATCAGTGCATGATCATGTTTGATCAGTGCATGATCAGTCACGTGATCAGTATATGGTAGCTACGTGATCATGCATGATCAGCCACATGATCAGTGCATGATAGCCACGTGATCAGTGCATGATCAGTCACGTGATCAGTGCATGATCAGTCACGTGATCAGTGCATGATAAGTCACGTGATCAGTGCATGATCAATTACGTGATCAGTGCATGATCAGTCACGTGACCAGTACATGGTAGCTACGTGATCATTGCATGATCAGCCACGTGATCAGTGCATGATAGCCACGTGATCAGTGCATGATAGCCACGTGATCAGTGCATGATCAGTCATGTGATACAGTGTGATCAGCCACGTGATCAGTGCATGATATCCACGTGATCAGTGCATGATAGCCACGTGATCAGTGCATGAGAGCCACGTGATCAGTGCATGATCAGTCACGTGATCATGTGTGATCAGCCACGTGATCAGTGCATGATGAGCCACGTGATCAGTGCAGATCAATTACGTGATCAGTGCATGATCAGTCACGTGACCAGTACATGGTTGCTACGTGATCGTGCATGATCAGCCACGTGAGCAGAGCATGATAGCCACGTGATCAGTGCATGATCAGTCACGTGATCAGTACATGATCAGTCACGTGAACAGTGCATGATCATTTACGTGATCTGTGCATGATCAGTCACGTGACCAGTATATGGTAGCTATGTGATCATTCCATGACGAGCCACGTGAGCAGTGCATGATAGCCACGTGATGTGTGCATGATGAGTTACGTGAGCAGAGTATGATCAGCCACGTGATCAGTGCATGAGTGCCACGTGATCAGTGCATGATATGTCACGTGACAGGTGTGTGATCAGCCACGTGAACAGTGCATGTTCAGCCACGTGATCAGTGCATGATAGCCACGTGATCAGTGCATGATCAGTTACGTGAGCAGTGTATGATCAGCCACGTGATCAGTGCATGGTCAGACACGTGAACAGTGTATGATCAGCCATGTGATCAGTGCATGATATCCAAGTGATCAGTGCATGATCATCACGTGATCAGTGTATGATCAGCCACGTGAACAGTGCATGCTCAGTCACGTGATCAGGCCTGCTGAGCTGCGTGATTACTGTCTGCTCATCTGCTTGACAATTGCCAGCTGAGCTGCACGATTCCTGCCTGTCATCTGCTTGACAATTGACAGCTGTGCTGCGTAATTCCTGCCTGCTCAGCTGCTTGATTATTGCCAGCTGAGCAGCATGATTCCTCACAGCTGAGTTCCATGATTATTGCCTGCTGACTGTATGATTCGTGCCTACTCAGCTCTTTGTTTATTGCCTCCAGAGGCACATGATCAGTGTATGATAGCAAACATGATCAGTGCATGATCAGTCACATGATCAGAGCCATTAAGTCACGTGATCACTACATGATAGTCATGATCAGTCCATGCTCAGTCACGGTATCAGTGCATGATCAGCCACGTGATCAGTGCATGATCAGCCAGGTGATCAGTTCATGATAGCTATGTGATCAGTTCATGATTTGTCACGTGATCAGTGCATGACCAGGCAGGTGATCAGTGCATGATCAGTCACGTGATCAGTGCATGATCAGTCACGTGATCAGTGCATGATCAGTCACGTGATCAGTGCATGATCAGCCACGTGATCAGTGCATGATCAGCCACGTGATCAGTGCATGATCAATCACGTGATCAGTGCATGATCAGTCACGTGACCAGTATATGGTAGCTAGGTGATCATTGCATGATCAGCCACATGAGCCGTGCATGATAGCCACGTGATCAGTGCATGATCAGTCACGTGATCAGTGCATGATCACTCACGTGAACAGTGCATGATCAGTCACGTGATCAGTGCATGATCAATTGATCAGTGCATGATCACTCACGTGACAGTACATGGTAGCTACGTGATCATTGCATGATCAGCCGCGTGAGCAGTGCATGATAGCCACGTGATCAGTGCATGATCAGTCGCATGATCAGTGTATGATCATCCGGGTGATCAGTGCATGGGCAGTCAGGTGATCAGTGCATGATATAGACGTGATCAGTGCATGATCAGTCACGTGATCAGTGTATGATCAACCACGTGATCAGTGCATGATAGCCAGTTAATGAGTGCACGATAGCCAGATGATCAGTGCATGATCAGTCACGTGATCAGTGTATGATCAGCCACGTGATCAGTGCATGATAGCCACTGATCAGTGCATGATCAGCCACGTGATCAGTGCATGATCAGTTACGTGAGCAGTGTATGATCAGCCACGTGATCAGTGCATGGTCAGACACGTGAACAGTGTATGATCAGCCACGTGATCAGTGCATGATAGCCACGTGATCAGTGCATTATCAGTTACGTGAGCAGTGTATGATCAGCCACGTGAACAGTGCATGCTCAGTCACGTGATCTGGGCCTGCTGAGCTGCGTGATTACTGTCTGCTCATCTGCTTGACAATTGCCAGCTGAGCTGCATGATTCCTGCCTGTCATCTGCTTGACAATTATCAGCTGTGCTGCGTAATTCCTGCCTGCTCAGCTGCTTGATTATTGCCAGCTGAGCAGCATGATTCCTCACACCTGAGTTCCATGATTATTGCCTGCTGACTGTTTGATTCGTGCCTACTCAGCTCTTTGTTTATTGCCTCCAGAGGCACATGATCAGTGTATGATAGCAAACATGATCAGCGCATGATCAGTCACATGATCAGCGCCATTAAGTCACGTGATCACTACATGATAGTCATGTGATCAGTCCATGCTCAGTCACGGTATCAGTGCATGATCAGCCACGTGATCAGTGCATGATCAGCCAGGTGATCAGTTCATGATAGCTATGTGATCAGTTCATGATTTGTCACGTGATCAGTGCATTATCAGTCACGTGATCAGTGCATGATCAGTCACGTGATCAGTGCATGATCATTTACGTGATCAGTGCATGATCAGTCACGTGATCAGTGGATGATCAGCCACGTGATCAGTGCATGATAGCCACGTGATCAGTGCATGATCAGTCACGTGATCAGTGCATGATCAGTCACGTGACAGTACATGGTAGCTACGTGATCATTGCATGATCAGCCACGTGATCAGTGCATGATAGCCACGTGATCAGTGCATGATCAGTCACGTGATCAGTGCATGATCAGTCACGTGATCAGTGCATGATCAGTCACGTGATCAGTGCATGATCAATTACGTGATCAGTGCATGATCAGTCACGTGACCAGTACATGGTAGCTACGTGATCAGTGCATGATCAGCCACGTGATCAGTGCATGATCAGCCACGTGATCAGTGCATGATCAGCCACGTGATCAGTGCATGATAGCCACGTGATCAGTGCATGATCAGTCACGTGATCAGTGCATGATCAGGCACGTGATCAGTGCATGATCAGCCACGTGATCAGTGCATGATAGCCACGTGATCAGTGCATGATCAGTCACGTGATCAGTGCATGATCAGTCACGTGACAGGTACATGGTAGCTACGTGATCAGTGCATGATCAGCCACGTGATCAGTGCATGATAGCCACGTGATCAGTGCATGATCAGTCACGTGATCAGTGCATGATCACCACGTGATCAGTGCATGATCAGTCACGTGATCAGTGCATGATCAGCCACGTGATCAGTGCATGATCAGTCACGTGATCAGTGCATGATCAGCCACGTGATCAGTGCATGGCAGTCATGTGATCAGTGCATGATATAGACGTGATCAGTGCATGATCAGTCACGTGATCAGTGCATGATAGCCACGTGATCAGTGCATGATCAGTCACCTGACAGTGTATGATCAGTCACGTGACCAGTGCATGGTAGCTACGATCAGTGCATGATCAGCCACGTGATAGTGCATGATAGCCACGTGATCAGTGCATGATAGTCATGATCAGTCCATGATCAGTCACGGTATCAGTGCATGATCAGCCACGTGATCAGTGCATGATCAGCCACGTGATCAGTTCATGATAGCTACGTGATCAGTGCATGATCAGTCACGTGATCAGTGCATGACAGGCACGTGATCAGTGTATGATCAGCCACGTGATCAGTGCATGATAGCCACGTGATCAGTGCATGATCAGTCACCTGATCAGTGCATGATCAGTCACTGACCAGTACATGGTAGCTACATGATCATTGCATGATCAGCCACGTGATCAGTGCATGATAGCCACGTGATCAGTGCATGATCAGTCACGTGATCAGTGCATGATCAGTCACGTGATCAGTGCATGATCAGCCACGTGATCAGTGCATGATCAGCCACGTGATCAGTGCATGATAGCCACGTGATCAGTGCATGATCAGTCACGTGATCAGTGCATGATCAGCCACGTGATCAGTGCATGATCAGCCACGTGATCAGTGCATGATCAGTCACGTGATCAGTGCATGATCAGTCACGTGATCAGTGCATGATCAGTCACATGATCAGTGCATGATCAGCCACGTGATCAGTGCATGATCAGTCACGTGATCAGTGCATGGTAGCTACGTGATCAGTGCATGATCAGCCACGTGAGCAGTGCATGATAGCCACGTGATCAGTGCATGATCAGTCACGTGATCAGTGCATGATCAGTCACGTGATCAGTGCATGATAAGTCACGTGATCAGTGCATGATCAGTCACGTGATCAGTGCATGATCAGCCACGTGATCAGTGCATGATAGCCACGTGATCAGTGCATGATCACCACGTGATCAGTGCATGATCAGCCACGTGATCATGATCAGCCACGTGATCAGTGCATGATCAGTCACGTGATCAGTGCATGATCAGCCACGTGATCAGTGCATGATAGCCACGTGATCAGTGCATGATCAGTCACGTGATCAGCATGATCAGTCACGTGAACAGTGCATGATCATTTACGTGATCAGTGCATGATCAGTCACGTGACCAGTATATGGTAGCTATGTGATCATTCCATGACGAGCCACGTGAGCAGTGCATGATAGCCACGTGATGTGTGCATGATGAGTTACGTGAGCAGAGTATGATCAGCCACGTGATCAGTGCATGAGTGCCACGTGATCAGTGCATGATATGTCACGTGACAGGTGTGTGATCAGCCACGTGAACAGTGCATGTTCAGCCACGTGATCAGTGCATGATAGCCACGTGATCAGTGCATGATCAGTTACCTGAGCAGTGTATGATCAGCCACGTGATCAGTGCATGGTCAGACACGTGAACAGTGTATGATCAGCCACGTGATCAGTGCATGATATCCAAGTGATCAGTGCATGATCATCACGTGATCAGTGTATGATCAGCCACGTGAACAGTGCATGCTCAGTCACGTGATCAGGGCCTGCTGAGCTGCGTGATTACTGTCTGCTCATCTGCTTGACAATTGCCAGCTGAGCTGCACGATTCCTGCCTGTCATCTGCTTGACAATTGCCAGCTGTGCTGCGTAATTCCTGCCTGCTCAGCTGCTTGATTATTGCCAGCTGAGCAGCATGATTCCTCACAGCTGAGTTCCATGATTATTGCCTGCTGACTGTGATTCGTGCCTACTCAGCTCTTTGTTTATTGCCTCCAGAGGCACATGATCAGTGTATGATAGCAAACATGATCAGTGCATGATCAGTCACATGATCAGAGCCATTAAGTCACGTGATCACTACATGATAGTCATGTGATCAGTCCATGCTCAGTCACGGTATCAGTGCATGATCAGCCACGTGATCAGTGCATGATCAGCCAGGTGATCAGTTCATGATAGCTATGTGATCAGTTCATGATCAGTCACGTGATCAGTGCATGATCAGGCAGGTGATCAGTGCATGATCAGCCACGTGATCAGTGCATGATCAGTCACGTGATCAGTGCATGATCAGCCACGTGATCAGTGCATGATCAGCCAGTGATCAGTGCATGATCACGTGATCAGTGCATGATCAGTCACGTGATCAGTATATCAGTAGCCAGTGATCAGTGCATGATCAGCCACATGAGCAGTGCATGATAGCCACGTGATCAGTGCATGATCAGTCACGTGATCAGTGCATGATCAGTCACGTGATCAGTGCATGATCAGTCACGTGATCAGTGCATGATCAATTACGTGATCAGTGCATGATCAGCCACGTGACCAGTACATGGTAGCTACGTGATCATTGCATGATCAGCCGTGAGCAGTGCATGATAGCCACGTGATCAGTGCATGATCAGTCGTGATGATCAGTGCATGATCATCCACGTGATCAGTGCATGATCAGTCACGTGATCAGTGCATGATATAGACGTGATCAGTGCATGATCAGTCACGTGATCAGTGTATGATCAACCACGTGATCAGTGCATGATAGCCAGTTGATCAGTGCATGATAGCCAGATGATCAGTGCATGATCAGTCACGTGATCAGTGCATGATCAGCCACGTGATCAGTGCATGATAGCCACTGATCAGTGCATGATCAGCCACGTGATCAGTGCATGATCAGTTACGTGAGCAGTGTATGATCAGCCACGTGATCAGTGCATGGTCAGACACGTGAACAGTGTATGATCAGCCACGTGATCAGTGCATGATAGCCACGTGATCAGTGCATGATCAGTCACGTGATCAGTGTATGATCAGCCACGTGAACAGTGCATGCTCAGTCACGTGATCTGGGCCTGCTGAGCTGCGTGATTACTGTCTGCTCATCTGCTTGACAATTGCCAGCTGAGCTGCACGATTCCTGCCTGTCATCTGCTTGACAATTGCCAGCTGTGCTGCGTAATTCCTGCCTGCTCAGCTGCTTGATTATTGCCAGCTGAGCAGCATGATTCCTCACACCTGAGTTCCATGATTATTGCCTGCTGACTGTTTGATTCGTGCCTACTCAGCTCTTTGTTTATTGCCTCCAGAGGCACATGATCAGTGTATGATAGCAAACATGATCAGCGCATGATCAGTCACATGATCAGCGCCATTAAGTCACGTGATCACTACATGATAGTCATGTGATCAGTCCATGCTCAGTCACGGTATCAGTGCATGATCAGCCACGTGATCAGTGCATGATCTGTCACATGATTAGTGTATGATCATCCACGTGATCAGTGCATGGGCAGTCATGTGATCAGTGCATGATATAGACGATCAGTGCATGATCAGTCTGTGATCAGTGCATGATAGCCACGTGATCAGTGCATGATCAGTCACCTGATGGGTGTATGATCATTCACGTGACCTGTACATGGTAGCTACATGATCATTGCATGATCAGCCACGTGAGTAGTGCATGATAGCCACGTGATCAGTGCATGATCAGTCACGTGATCAGTGCATGATCAGTCATGTGATCAGTGCATGATCAGGCACGTGATCAGTGCATGATCAGCCACGTGATCAGTGCATGATAGCCACGTGATCAGTGCATGATCAGTCACGTGATCAGTGCATGATCAGTCACGTGATCAGTGCATGATCAGCCACGTGATCAGTGCATGATCAGCCACGTGATCAGTGCATGATCAATTACGTGATCAGTGCATGATCAGTCACGTGATCAGTGCATGGTAGCCACGTGATCAGTGCATGATCAGCCACATGATCAGTGCATGATAGCCACGTGATCAGTGCATGATCAGTCACGTGATCAGTGCATGATCAGCCACGTGATCAGTGCATGATCAGTCACGTGATCAGTGCATGATCAGCCACGTGATCAGTGCATGATCAGTCACGTGATCAGTACATGATAGCTATGATCATTGCATGATCAGCCACGTGATCAGTGCATGATAGCCACGTGATCAGTGCATGATAGCCACGTGATCAGTGCATGATCAGTCGTGATCGCATGATCAGCCACGTGATCAGTGCATGATATCCACGTGATCAGTGCATGATAGCCACGTGATCAGTGCATGAGAGCCACGTGATCAGTGCATGATCAGTCACGTGATACATGTGTGATCAGCCACGTGATCAGTGCATGATGAGCCACGTGATCAGTGCATGATCAACGTGATCGTGCATGATCAGTCACGTGACCAGTACATGGTTGCTACGTGATCGTGCATGATCAGCCACGTGATCAGTGCATGATCAGTCACGTGATCAGTGCATGATCAGTCACGTGATCAGTGCATGATCATTTACGTGATCAGTGCATGATCAGTCACGTGACCAGTATGGTAGCTATGATCATTCATGACGAGCCACGTGAGCAGTGCATGATAGCCACGTGATGTGTGCATGATCAGTTACGTGAGCAGAGTATGATCAGCCACGTGATCAGTGCATGAGTGCCACGTGATCAGTGCATGATATGTCACGTGACAGGTGTGATCAGCCACGTGAACAGTGCATGTTCAGCCACGTGATCAGTGCATGATAGCCACGTGATCAGTGCATGATCAGTTACGTGAGCAGTGTATGATCAGCCACGTGATCAGTGCATGGTCAGACACGTGAACAGTGTATGATCAGCCGTGATCAGTGCATGATATCCACGTGATCAGTGCATGATCATCACGTGATCAGTGTATGATCAGCCACGTGAACAGTGCATGCTCAGTCACGTGATCAGGGCCTGCTGAGCTGCGTGATTACTGTCTGCTCATCTGCTTGACAATTGCCAGCTGAGCTGCACGATTCCTGCCTGTCATCTGCTTGACAATTGCCAGCTGTGCTGCGTAATTCCTGCCTGCTCAGCTGCTTGATTATTGCCAGCTGAGCAGCATGATTCCTCACAGCTGAGTTCCATGATTATTGCCTGCTGACTGTATGATTCGTGCCTACTGCTCTTTGTTTATTGCCTCCAGAGGCACATGATCAGTGTATGATAGCAAACATGATCAGTGCATGATCAGTCACATGATCAGTGCCATTAAGTCACGTGATCACTACATGATAGTCATGTGATCAGTCCATGCTCAGTCACGGTATCAGTGCATGATCAGCCACGTGATCAGTGCATGATCAGCCACGTGATCAGTGCATGATAGCTATGTGATCAGTGCATGATCAGTCACGTGATCAGTGCATGACCAGGTGTGATCAGTGCATGATCAGCCACGTGATCAGTGCATGATCAGTCACGTGATCAGTGCATGATCAGTCACGTGATCAGTGCATGATCAGCCACGTGATCAGTGCATGATCAGCCACGTGATCAGTGCATGATCAATTACGTGATCAGCATGATCAGTCACGTGATCAGTATATGGTAGCTACGTGATCATGCATGATCAGCCACATGAGCAGTGCATGATAGCCACGTGATCAGTGCATGATCAGTCACGTGATCAGTGCATGATCACCACATCAGTGCATGATCAGTCACGTGATCAGTGCATGATCAGTTACGTGATCAGTGCATGATCAGTCACGTGATCTGCATATGGTAGCTACGTGATCATGCATGATCAGCCACGTGATCAGTGCATGATAGCCACGTGATCAGTGCATGATCAGTCATGATCAGTGCATGATCAGTCATGTATCAGTGCATGATCAGCCACGTGATCAGTGCATGATCAGCCACGTGATCAGTGCATGATAGCCACGTGATCAGTGCATGATCAGTCACGTGATCAGTGCATGATCAGGCACGTGATCAGTGCATGATCAGCCACGTGATCAGTGCATGATAGCCACGTGATCAGTGCATGATCAGTCACGTGATCAGTGCATGATCAGTCACTGACAGTACATGTAGCCACGTGATCAGTGCATGATCAGCCACGTGATAGTGCATGATAGCCACGTGATCAGTGCATGATCAGTCACGTGATCAGTGCATGATCAGTCATGATCAGTGCATGATCAGGCACGTGATCAGTGCATGATCAGCCACGTGATCAGTGCATGATAGCCACGTGATCAGTGCATGATCAGTCACGTGATCAGTGCATGATCAGTCACGTGATCAGTGCATGATCAGCCACGTGATCAGTGCATGATCAGCCACGTGATCAGTGCATGATCACCACGTGATCAGTGCATGATCAGTCACGTGATCAGCATGATAGCTACGTGATCAGTGCATGATCAGCCATGATCAGTGCATGATAGCCACGTGATCAGTGCATGATCAGTCACGATCAGTGCATGATCAGTCACGTGATCAGTGTACATCAGTCACGTGATCAGTGCATGATCAGCGTGATCAGTGCATGATCAGTCACGTGATCAGTGCATGATAGCCACGTGATCAGTGCATGATCAGCCGTGATCAGCATGATAGCCACGTGATCAGTGCATGATAGCCACGTGATCAGTGCATGATCAGTCACGTGTGATACATGATCAGCCACGTGATCAGTGCATGATATCCACGTGATCAGTGCATGATAGCCACGTGATCAGCATGAGAGCCACGTGATCAGTGCATGATCAGTCACGATACATGTGTGATGTCAGCCACGTGATCAGTGCATGATGAGCCACGTGATCAGTGCATGATCAATTACGTGATCAGTGCATGATCAGTCACGTGACTAGCATGGTTACACGTGATCGTGCATGATCAGCCACGTGAGCAGTGCATGATAGCCATGATCAGTGCATGATCAGTCACGTGATCAGCATGATCAGTCACGTGATCAGTGCATGATCATTTACGTGATCAGTGCATGATCAGTCACGTGACCAGTATATGGTAGCTATGATCATTCCATGACGAGCCACGTGAGCAGTGCATGATAGCCACGTGATGTGCATGATCAGTTACGTGATCAGAGTATGATCAGCCACGTGATCAGTGCATGAGTGCCACGTGATCAGTGCATGATAGTCACGTGACAGTGTGTGATCAGCCACGTGACAGTGCATGATCAGCCACGTGATCAGTGCATGATAGCCACGTGATCAGTGCATGATCAGTTACGTGAGCAGTGTATGATCAGCCACGTGATCAGTGCATGGTCAGACACGTGAACAGTGTATGATCAGCCACGTGATCAGTGCATGATATCCAAGTGATCAGTGCATGATCACACGTGATCAGTGCATCAGCCACGTGAACAGTGCATGCTCAGTCACGTGATCAGGCCTGCTGAGCTGCGTGATTACTGTCTGCTCATCTGCTTGATATTGCCAGCTGAGCTGCACGATTCCTGCCTGTCATCTGCTTGACAATTGCCAGCTGTGCTGCGTAATTCCTGCCTGCTCAGCTGCTTGATTATTGCCAGCTGAGCAGCATGATTCCTCACAGCTGAGTTCCATGATTATTGCCTGCTGACTGTGATTCGTGCCTACTCAGCTCTTTGTTTATTGCCTCCAGAGGCACATGATCAGTGTATGATAGCAAACATGATCAGTGCATGATCAGTCACATGATCAGCGCCATTAAGTCACGTGATCACTACATGATAGTCATGTGATCAGTCCATGCTCAGTCACGGTATCAGTGCATGATCAGCCACGTGATCAGTGCATGATCAGCCACGTGATCAGTTCATGATAGCCACGTGATCAGTGCATGATCAGTCACGTGATCAGTGCATGACTAGGCACGTGATCAGTGCATGATCAGCCACGTGATCAGTGCATGATAGCCACGTGATCAGTGCATGATCAGTCACCTGATGGGTGTATGATCAGTCACGTGACAGCACATGGCTGCATGATCATTGCATGATCAGCCACGAGCAGTGCATGATAGCCACGTGATCAGTGCATGATCAGTCACGTGATCAGTGCATGATCAGCCACTGATCAGTGCATGATCAGTCACGTGATCAGTGCATGATCAGCCACGTGATCAGTGCATGATCAGTCATGATCAGTGCATGATCAGCCACGTGATCAGGGATGCACGTGCAGTGATGATCAGTGCTGATATAGATGCAGATCAGCATGATCAGTCACGTGATCAGTGCATGATAGCCACGTGATCAGTGCATGATCAGTCACGTGATCAGTGCATGATCAGTCACGTGACCAGTACATGGTAGCTACGTGATCAGTGCATGATCAGCCACGTGATCAGTGCATGATAGCCATGATCAGTACATGATAGCTGTGTGATCAGTGCATGATCAGTCACGTGATCAGTGCATGATCAGCCACGTGATCAGTGCATGATCAGCCACGTGATCAGTGCATGAGTAGCTATGATCAGTGCATGATCAGTCACGTGATCAGCATGATCAGGCACGTGATCAGTGCATGATCAGCCACGTGATCAGTGCATGATAGCCACGTGATCAGTGCATGATCAGTCACGTGATGTGCATGATCAGTCAACGTGACCTGCATGATGGCAGCTACATGATGAGCTGCATGATCAGCCACGTGATCAGTGCATGATAGCCACGTGATCAGTGCATGATCAGTCACGTGATCAGTGCATGATCAGTCATGTGATCAGTGCATGATCAGGCACGTGATCAGTGCATGATCAGCCACGTGATCAGTGCATGATAGCCACGTGATCAGTGCATGATCAGTCACGTGATCAGTGCATGATCAGTCACGGATCAGCAGATGATCAGCCACGTGATCAGTGCATGATCGCCACGTGATCAGTGCATGATCATTACGTGATCAGTGCATGATCAGTCACGTGACCAGTACATGGTAGCTACGTGATATCGCATGATCAGCCACATGAGCAGTGCATGATAGCCACGTGATCAGTGCATGATCAGTCACGTGATCAGTGCATGATCACCACGTGATCAGTGCATGATCAGTCACGTGATCAGTGCATGATCAGTTACGTGATCAGTGCATGATCAGTCACGTGACCAGTACATGGTAGCTACGTGATCATTGCATGATCAGCCACGTGATCAGTGCATGATAGCCACGTGATCAGTGCATGATAGCCACGTGATCAGTGCATGATCAGTCATGTGATACGTGTGTGATCAGCCACGTGATCAGTGCATGATACCACGTGATCAGTGCATGATAGCCACGTGATCAGTGCATGATAGCCACGTGATCAGTGCATGATCAGTCACGTGATACATGCAGATCAGCCACGGATCAGTGCATGATGAGCCACGTGATCAGTGCATGATCAATTACGTGATCAGTGCATGATCAGTCACGTGACCAGTACATGGTTGCTACGTGATCGTGCATGATCAGCCATTGATCAGTGCATGATCAGTCACGTGATCAGTGCATGATCAGTCACGTGATCAGTGCATGATCATTTACGTGATCGTATGATCAGTCACGTGACCAGTATATGGTAGCTACGTGATCATTCCATGATCAGCCACGTGAGGTGCATGATAGCCACGTGATGTGTGCATGATGAGTTACGTGAGCAGAGTATGATCAGCCACGTGATCAGTGCATGAGTGCCACGTGATCAGTGCATGATATGTCACGTGACAGGTGTGTGATCAGCCACGTGAACAGTGCATGTTCAGCCACGTGATCAGTGCATGATAGCCACGTGATCAGTGCATGATCTGTTATGTGAGCAGTGTATGATCAGCCACGTGATCAGTGCATGGTCAGACACGTGAACAGTGTATGTTCAGCCACGTGATAAATGCATGATCATCACGTGATCAGTGTATGATTAGCCACGTGAACAGTGCATGCTCAGTCACGTGATCAGGGCCTGCTGAGCTGCGTGATTACTGTCTGCTCATCTGCTTGACAATTGCCAGCTGAGCTGCACGATTCCTGCCTGTCATCTGCTTGACAATTGCCAGCTGTGCTGCGTAATTCCTGCCTGCTCAGCTGCTTGATTATTGCCAGCTGAGCAGCATGATTCCTCACAGCTGAGTTCCATGATTATTGCCTGCTGACTGTTTGATTCGTGCCTACTCAGCTCTTTGTTTATTGCCTCCAGAGGCACATGATCAGTGTATGATAGCAAACATGATCAGTGCATGATCAGTCACATGATCAGCGCCATTAAGTCACGTGATCACTACATGATAGTCATGTGATCAGTCCATGCTCAGTCACGGTATCAGTGCATGATCAGCCACGTGATCAGTGCATGATCAGCCACGTGATCAGTGCATGATAGCCATGTGATCAGTGCATGATTTGTCACGCAGATCGTGCATGACCAGGCAGGTGATCAGTGCATGATCAGCCACGTGATCAGTGCATGATCAGTCACGTGATCAGTGCATGATCAGTCACGTGATCAGTGCATGATCAGCCACGTGATCAGTGCATGATCAGCCACGTGATCAGTGCATGATCAATTACGTGATCAGCATGATCAGTCATGTGATCAGTACATGGCAGCTACGTGATGGTGCATGATCAGCCACGAGCTGCATGATAGCCACGTGATCAGTGCATGATCAGTCACGTGATCAGTGCATGATCACTCACGTGATCAGTGCATGATCAGCCACGTGATCAGTGCATGATCAATTACGTGATCAGTGCATGATCAGTCACGTGACAGTACATGTAGCAAGGCATGATCAGTGCATGATCAGCCACGTGATCAGTGCATGATAGCCACGTGATCAGTGCATGATAGTCACGTGATCAGTGCATGATCAGTCATGGTACAGTGCATGATCAGCCACGTGATCAGTGCATGATCAGCCACGTGATCAGTGCATGATAATCACGTGATCAGTGCATGATCAGTCACGTGATCAGTGCATGATCAGCACGTGATGTGTGCATGATCAGCCACGTGATCAGTGCATGAGCAGCACGTGATCAGTGCATGATCAGTCACGTGATCAGTGCATGATCAGTCACTGACTGTACATGTAGCTACATGATCAGTGCATGATCAGCCACGTGATAGTGCATGATAGCCACGTGATCAGTGCATGATCAGTCACGTGATCAGTGCATGATCAGTCACGTGATCAGTGCATGATCAGCCACGTGATCAGTGCATGATCAGCCACGTGATCAGTGCATGATAGCCACGTGATCAGTGCATGATCAGTCACGTGATCAGTGCATGATCAGTCACGTGATCAGTGCATGATCAGCCACGTGATCAGTGCATGATCAGCCACGTGATCAGTGCATGATCAATTACATGATCAGTGCATGATCAGTCACGTGATCAGTGCATGGTAGCTAGTGATCAGTGCATGATCAGCCACATGAGCAGAGCATGATAGCCACCAGACAGTGCATGATCAGTCACGTGATCAGTGCATGATCACTCACGTGATCAGTGCATGATCAGTCACTGATCAGTGCATGATCAATTACGTGATCAGTGCATGATCAGTCACGTGACTAGCATGTTGTAGCTACGGATGGCACATGATCAGCCACGTGATCAGTGCATGATAGCCACGTGATCAGTGCATGATAGCCACGTGATCAGTGCATGATCAGTCATGTGATCAGTGTGTGATCAGCCACGTGATCAGTGCATGATAGCCACGTGATCAGTGCATGATAGCCACGTGATCAGTGCATGAGAGCCACGTGATCAGTGCATGATCAGTCACGTGATACATGTGTGATCAGCCACGTGATCAGTGCATGATGAGCCACGTGATCAGTGCATGATCAATTACGTGATCAGTGCATGATCAGTCACGTGACCAGTACATGGTTACGTGATCGTTGCATGATCAGCCACGTGAGCAGAGCATGATAGCCACGTGATCAGTGCATGATCAGTCACGTGATCAGTACATGATCAGTCACGTGAACAGTGCATGATCATTTACGTGATCTGCATGATCAGTCACGTGACCAGTATATGGTAGCTACGTGATCATTCCATGACCAGCCACGTGAGCAGTGCATGATAGCCACGTGATGTGCATGATGAGTCACGTGAGCAGAGTATGATCAGCCACGTGATCAGTGCATGAGTGCCACGTGATCAGTGCATGATATGTCACGTGACAGGTGTGTGATCAGCCACGTGAACAGTGCATGTTCAGCCACGATCAGTGCATGATAGCCACGTGATCAGTGCATGATCAGTTACGTGAGCAGTGTATGATCAGCCACGTGATCAGTGCATGGTCAGACACGTGAACAGTGTATGATCAGCCACGTGATCAGTGCATGATATCCAAGTGATCAGTGCATGATCATCACGTGATCAGTGTATGATCAGCCACGTGAACAGTGCATGCTCAGTCACGTGATCTGGGCCTGCTGAGCTGCGTGATTACTGTCTGCTCATCTGCTTGACAATTGCCAGCTGAGCTGCACGATTCCTGCCTGTCATCTGCTTGACAATTGCCAGCTGTGCTGCGAATTCCTGCCTGCTCAGCTGCTTGATTATTGCCAGCTGAGCAGCATGATTCCTCACAGCTGAGTTCCATGATTATTGCCTGCTGACTGTTTGATTCGTGCCTACTCAGCTCTTTGTTTATTGCCTCCAGAGGCACATGATCAGTGTATGATAGCAAACATGATCAGCGCATGATCAGTCACATGATCAGCGCCATTAAGTCACGTGATCACTACATGATAGTCATGTGATCAGTCCATGCTCAGTCACGGTATCAGTGCATGATCAGCCACGTGATCAGTGCATGATCAGCCAGGTGATCAGTTCATGATAGCCACGTGATCAGTGCATGATTTGTCACGTGATCAGTGCATGACCAGGCACGTGATCAGTGCATGATCAGCCACGTGATCAGTGCATGATAGCCACGTGATCAGTGCATGATCAGTCACCTGATGGGTGTATGATCAGTCACGTGACCGTACATGGTAGCTACATGATCATTGCATGATCAGCCACGTGAGTAGTGCATGATAGCCACGTGATCAGTGCATGATCAGTCACGTGATCAGTGCATGATCAGTCACGTGAACAGTGCATGATCAGTCACGTGATCAGTGCATGATCAGCCACGTGATCAGTGCATGATCAGTCACGTGATCAGTGCATGATCAGCCACGTGATCAGTGCATGATCAGTCATGTGATCAGTGCATGATATGATGATCAGTGCATGATCAGTCACGTGATCAGTGCATGATAGCCACGTGATCAGTGCATGATCAGTCACTGATCAGTGCATGATCAGTCACGGACAGTGTACATGATAGCTACATGATCATTGTGCATGATCAGCCACGTGATCAGTGCATGATAGCCACGTGATCAGTGCATGATAGTCACGTGATCAGTGCATGATCAGCTGACTGATCAGTGCATGATCAGCCACGTGATCAGTGCATGATCAGCCACGTGATCAGTGCATGATCAGCACGTGATCAGTGCATGATTTGTCACGTGATCAGTGCATGATCAGCCACGTGATCAGTGCATGATCAGCCACGTGATCAGTGCATGATAGCCACGTGATCAGTGCATGATCAGCCACGTGATGGTGTGCATGATCAGTCAACTGACAGTACATGATAGCCACATGATCAGTGCATGATCAGCCACGTGATAGTGCATGATAGCCACGTGATCAGTGCATGATCAGTCACGTTCAGTCATGATCAGTCATGTAATCAGTGCATGATCAGGCACGTGATCAGTGTATGATCAGCCATGATCAGTGCATGATAGCCACGTGATCAGTGCATGATCAGTCACGTGATCAGTGCATGATCAGTCACGTGATCAGTGATGATCAGCCACGTGATCAGTGCATGATCAGCCACATGATCAGTGCATGATCAGTCACGTGATCAGTGCATGATCAACGTGATCAGTGTATGATAGCTACGTGATCAGTGCATGATCAGCCACGTGATCAGTGCATGATAGCCACGTGATCAGTGCATGATCAGTCACGTGATCAGTGCATGATCACCACGTGATCAGTGCATGATCAGTCACGTGATCAGTGCATGATCAGTCACGTGATCAGTGCATGATCAGTCACGTGATCAGTGCATGATCAGCCACGTGATCAGTCATGATCAGCCACGTGATCAGTGCATGATAGCCACGTGATCAGTGCATGATCAGCCACGTGATCAGTGCATGATCAGCCACGTGATCACGCATGATCAGCCACGTGATCAGTGCATGATATCCACGTGATCAGTGCATGATAGCCACGTGATCAGTGCATGATAGCCACGTGATCAGTGCATGATCAGTCACGTGATACATGTGTGATCAGCCACGTGATCAGTGCATGATGAGCCACGTGATCAGTGCATGATCAATTACGTGATCAGTGCATGATCAGTCACGTGACCAGTACATGGTTGCTACGTGATCGTTGCATGATCAGCCACGTGAGCAGTGCATGATCAGTCACGTGATCAGTGCATGATCAGTCACGTGAACAGTGCATGATCATTTACGTGATCTGTGCATGATCAGTCACGTGACCAGTATATGGTAGCAGTGATCATTCCATGATGAGCCACGTGAGCAGTGCATGATAGCCACGTGATGTGTGCATGATGAGTTACGTGAGCAGAGTATGATCAGCCACGTGATCAGTGCATGAGTGCCACGTGATCAGTGCATGATATGTCACGTGACAGGTGTGTGATCAGCCACGTGAACAGTGCATGTTCAGCCACGTGATCAGTGCATGATAGCCACGTGATCAGTGCATGATCAGTTACGTGAGCAGTGTATGATCAGCCACGTGATCAGTGCATGGTCAGACACGTGAACAGTGTGATCAGCCATGATCAGTGCATGATATCCAAGTGATCAGTGCATGATCATCACGTGATCAGTGTATGATCAGCCACGTGAACAGTGCATGCTCAGTCACGTGATCAGGGCCTGCTGAGCTGCGTGATTACTGTCTGCTCATCTGCTTGACAATTGCCAGCTGAGCTGCACGATTCCTGCCTGTCATCTGCTTGACAATTGCCAGCTGTGCTGCGTAATTCCTGCCTGCTCAGCTGCTTGATTATTGCCAGCTGAGCAGCATGATTCCTCACAGCTGAGTTCCATGATTATTGCCTGCTGACTGTATGATTCGTGCCTACTCAGCTCTTTGTTTATTGCCTCCAGAGGCACATGATCAGTGTATGATAGCAAACATGATCAGTGCATGATCAGTCACATGATCAGCGCCATTAAGTCACGTGATCACTACATGATAGTCATGTGATCAGTCCATGCTCAGTCACGGTATCAGTGCATGATCAGCCACGTGATCAGTGCATGATCAGCCACGTGATCAGTGCATGATAGCCACGTGATCAGTGCATGATCAGTCACGTGATCAGTGCATGATCAGCACGTGATCAGTGCATGATCAGTCACGTGATCAGTGCATGATCAGCCACGTGATCAGTGCATGATCAGCCACGTGATCAGTGCATGATCAGCCACGTGATCAGTGCATGATCAGTCACGTGACCAGTACATGGTAGTACGTGATCATTGCATGATCAGCCACGTGAGCAGTATGATAGCCACGTGATCAGTGCATGATCAGTCACGTGATCAGTGCATGATCAGCCACGTGATCAGTGCATGATCAGTCACGTGATCAGTGCATGATCAATCACGTGATCAGTGCATGATCAGTCACGTGATCAGTGCATGATGGCAGCACGTGATCAGTGCATGATCAGCCACGTGATCAGTGCATGATAGCACGTGATCAGTGCATGATCAGTCACGTGATCAGTGCATGATCAGCCACGTGATCAGTGCATGATCAGTCACGTGATCAGTGCATGATATAGACGTGATCAGTGCATGATCAGTCACGTGATCAGTGCATGATCAGCCACGTGATCAGTGCATGATAGCCAGTTGATGAGTGCATGATAGCCAGTGATCAGTGCATGATCAGTCACGTGATCAGTGCATGATCAGCCACGTGATCAGTGCATGATCAGCCACGTGATCAGTGCATGATCAGCCACGTGATCAGTGCATGATCAGTTACGTGAGCAGTGTATGATCAGCCACGTGATCAGTGCATGGTCAGACACGTGAACAGTGTATGATCAGCCACGTGATCAGTGCATGATAGCCACGTGATCAGTGCATGATCAGTCACGTGATCAGTGTATGATCAGCCACGTGAACAGTGCATGCTCAGTCACGTGATCTGGGCCTGCTGAGCTGCGTGATTACTGTCTGCTCATCTGCTTGACAATTGCCAGCTGAGCTGCACGATTCCTGCCTGTCATCTGCTTGACAATTGCCAGCTGTGCTAATTCCTGCCTGCTCAGCTGCTTGATTATTGCCAGCTGAGCAGCATGATTCCTCACACCTGAGTTCCATGATTATTGCCTGCTGACTGTTTGATTCGTGCCTACTCAGCTCTTTGTTTATTGCCTCCAGAGGCACATGATCAGTGTATGATAGCAAACATGATCAGCGCATGATCAGTCACATGATCAGCGCCATTAAGTCACGTGATCACTACATGATAGTCATGTGATCAGTCCATGCTCAGTCACGGTATCAGTGCATGATCAGCCACGTGATCAGTGCATGATCAGCCACGTGATCAGTTCATGATCAGCCACGTGATCAGTGCATGATCAGTCACGTGATCAGTGCATGATCAGGCACGTGATCAGTGCATGATCAGCCACGTGATCAGTGCATGATAGCCACGTGATCAGTGCATGATCAGTCACCTGATGGGTGTATGATCAGTCACGTGACCAGTACATGGTAGCTACATGATCATTGCATGATCAGCCACGTGAGTAGTGCATGATAGCCACGTGATCAGTGCATGATCAGTCACGTGATCAGTGCATGATCAGTCACGTGATCAGTGCATGATAGTCACGTGATCAGTGCATGATCAATTACGTGATCAGTGCATGATCACCACGTGACCAGCATGGTAGCCACGTGATCAGTGCATGATCAGCCACGTGAGCAGTGCATGATAGCCACGTGATCAGTGCATGATCAGTCGTGATGATCAGTGCATGATCATCCACGTGATCAGTGCATGGCAGTCACGTGATCAGTGCATGATATAGACGTGATCAGTGCATGATCAGTCACGATCAGTATGATCAGCCACGTGATCAGTGCATGATAGCCAGTGATGAGTGCATGATAGCAGTGATCAGTGCATGATCAGTCACGTGATCAGTGCATGATCAGCCACGTGATCAGTGCATGATAGCCACGTGATCAGTGCATGATCAGCCACGTGATCAGTGCATGATCAGTTACGTGAGCAGTGCATGATCAGCCACGTGATCAGTGCATGGTCAGACACGTGAACAGTGTATGATCAGCCACGTGATCAGTGCATGATAGCCACGTGATCAGTGCATGATCAGTCACGTGATCAGTGATGATCAGCCACGTGAACAGTGCATGCTCAGTCACGTGATCTGGGCCTGCTGAGCTGCGTGATTACTGTCTGCTCATCTGCTTGACAATTGCCAGCTGAGCTGCACGATTCCTGCCTGTCATCTGCTTGACAATTGCCAGCTGTGCTGCGAATTCCTGCCTGCTCAGCTGCTTGATTATTGCCAGCTGAGCAGCATGATTCCTCACACCTGAGTTCCATGATTATTGCCTGCTGACTGTTTGATTCGTGCCTACTCAGCTCTTTGTTTATTGCCTCCAGAGGCACATGATCAGTGTATGATAGCAAACATGATCAGTGCATGATCAGTCACATGATCAGCGCCATTAAGTCACGTGATCACTACATGATAGTCATGTGATCAGTCCATGCTCAGTCACGGTATCAGTGCATGATCAGCCACGTGATCAGTGCATGATCAGCCACGTGATCAGTTATGATAGCCACGTGATCAGTGCATGATCAGTCACGTGATCAGTGCATGACCAGGCAGGTGATCAGTGCATGATCAGCCACGTGATCAGTGCATGATAGCCACGTGATCAGTGCATGATCAGTCACCTGATGGGTGCATGATCAGTCACGTGACAGTACATGGTAGCCATGATCATTGCATGATCAGCCACGTGAGTAGTGCATGATAGCCACGTGATCAGTGCATGATCAGTCACGTGATCAGTGCATGATCAGTCATGTGATCAGTATGACCAGGCATGATCAGTGCATGATCAGCCACGTGATCAGTGCATGATAGCCACGTGATCAGTGCATGATCAGTCACGTGATCAGTGCATGATCAGTCACGTGATCAGTGCATGATCAGCCACGTGATCAGTGCATGATCAGCCACGTGATCAGTGCATGATCAATTACGCAGTGCATGATCAGTCACGTGATCAGTGCATGATAGCCACGTGATCAGTGCATGATCAGCCACGTGATCAGTGCATGATAGCCACGTGATCAGTGCATGATCAGTCACGTGATCAGTGCATGATCAGCCACGTGATCAGTGCATGATCAGCCACTGATCAGTGCATGATCAGCCACGTGATCAGTGCATGATCAGTCACGTGACCAGTACATGGTAGCTACGTGATCATGCATGATCAGCCACGTGATCAGTGCATGATAGCCACGTGATCAGTGCATGATAGCCACGTGATCAGTGCATGATCAGTCATGTGATACGTGTGATCAGCCATGTGATCAGTGCATGATATCCACGTGATCAGTGCATGATAGCCACGTGATCAGTGCATGATAGCCACGGATCAGTGCATGATCAGTCACGTGATACATGTGTGATCAGCCACGTGATCAGTGCATGATAGCCATGATCAGTGCATGATCAATTACGTGATCAGTGCATGATCAGTCACGTGACCAGTACATGGTTGCTATGTGATCATGACGATCAGCATGAGTCAGAGTATGATCAGTCACGTGATCAGTGCATGATCAGTCACGTGATCAGTGCATGATCACGTGATTTGCATGATCAGTCACGTGACAGTATATGGTAGTGGTCATTCCATGATCAGCACGTGAGCAGTGCATGATAGCCACGTGATGTGTGCATGATCAGTTACGTGAGCAGTGTATGATCAGCCACGTGATCAGTGCATGAGTGCCACGTGATCAGTGCATGATATGTCACGTGACAGTGTGTGATCAGCCACGTGAACAGTGCATGTTCAGCCACGTGATCAGTGCATGATAGCCACGTGATCAGTGCATGATCAGTTACGTGAGCAGTGCATGATCAGCCACGTGATCAGTGCATGGTCAGACACGTGGTGTATGATCAGCCACGTGATCAGTGCATGATATCCAAGTGATCAGTGCATGATCATCACGTGATCAGTGTATGATCAGCCACGTGAACAGTGCATGCTCAGTCACGTGATCAGGGCCTGCTGAGCTGCGTGATTACTGTCTGCTCATCTGCTTGACAATTGCCAGCTGAGCTGCACGATTCCTGCCTGTCATCTGCTTGACAATTGCCAGCTGTGCTGCGTAATTCCTGCCTGCTCAGCTGCTTGATTATTGCCAGCTGAGCAGCATGATTCCTCACAGCTGAGTTCCATGATTATTGCCTGCTGACTGTATGATTCGTGCCTACTCAGCTCTTTGTTTATTGCCTCCAGAGGCACATGATCAGTGTATGATAGCAAACATGATCAGTGCATGATCAGTCACATGATCAGCGCCATTAAGTCACGTGATCACTACATGATAGTCATGTGATCAGTCCATGCTCAGTCACGTATCAGTGCATGATCAGCCACGTGATCAGTGCATGATCAGCCACGTGATCAGTGCATGATAGCCATGTGATCAGTGCATGATCAGTCACGTGATCAGTGCATGATCAGTCACGTGATCAGTGCATGATCAGTCACGTGATCAGTGCATGATCAGTCACGTGATCAGTGCATGATCAGTCACGTGATCAGTGCATGATCAGCCACGTGATCAGTGCATGATCAGCCACGTGATCAGTGCATGATCAATCACGTGATCAGTGCATGATCAGTCACGTGACCAGTACATGGTAGCTACGTGATCAGTGCATGATCAGCCACGTGAGCAGTGCATGATAGCCACGTGATCAGTGCATGATCAGTCACGTGATCAGTGCATGATCAGTCACGTGATCAGTGCATGATCAGTCACGTGATCAGTGCATGATCAATTACGTGATCAGTGCATGATCAGTCACGTGACCAGTGCATGGTAGCACGTGATCAGTGCATGATCAGTCACGTGATCAGTGCATGATAGCCACGTGATCAGTGCATGATCAGTCGTGATCAGTGCATGATCATCCACGTGATCAGTGCATGATCAGTCACGTGATCAGTGCATGATATAGACGTGATCAGTGCATGATCAGTCTGATCAGTGCATGATCAGCCACGTGATCAGTGCATGATAGCCAGTGATCAGTGCATGATAGCCAGTGATCAGTGCATGATCAGTCACGTGATCAGTGCATGATCAGCCACGTGATCAGTGCATGATCAGCCACGTGATCAGTGCATGATCAGCCACGTGATCAGTGCATGATCAGTTACGTGAGCAGTGTATGATCAGCCACGTGATCAGTGCATGGTCAGACACGTGAACAGTGTATGATCAGCCACGTGATCAGTGCATGATAGCCACGTGATCAGTGCATGATCAGTCACGTGATCAGTGTATGATCAGCCACGTGAACAGTGCATGCTCAGTCACGTGATCAGGGCCTGCTGAGCTGCGTGATTACTGTCTGCTCATCTGCTTGACAATTGCCAGCTGAGCTGCACGATTCCTGCCTGTCATCTGCTTGACAATTGCCAGCTGTGCTGCGTAATTCCTGCCTGCTCAGCTGCTTGATTATTGCCAGCTGAGCAGCATGATTCCTCACAGCTGAGTTCCATGATTATTGCCTGCTGACTGTTTGATTCGTGCCTACTCAGCTCTTTGTTTATTGCCTCCAGAGGCACATGATCAGTGTATGATAGCAAACATGATCAGCGCATGATCAGTCACATGATCAGCGCCATTAAGTCACGTGATCACTACATGATAGTCATGTGATCAGTCCATGCTCAGTCACGGTATCAGTGCATGATCAGCCACGTGATCAGTGCATGATCAGCCACGTGATCAGTGCATGATAGCCACGTGATCAGTGCATGATCAGTCACGTGATCAGTGCATGATCAGGCACGTGATCAGTGCATGAGCCACGTGATCAGTGCATGATAGCCACGTGATCAGTGCATGATCAGTCACCTGATGGGTGTATGATCAGTCACGTGACCAGTACATGGTAGCTACATGATCATTGCATGATCAGCCACGAGTAGTGCATGATAGCCACGTGATCAGTGCATGATCAGTCACGTGATCAGTGCATGATCAGTCACGTGATCAGTGCATGAGTCACGTGATCAGTGCATGATCAATTACGTGATCAGTGCATGATCAGTCACGTGATCAGTGCATGGTAGCCACGTGATCAGTGCATGATCAGCCACGTGATCAGTGCATGATAGCCACGTGATCAGTGCATGATCAGTCACGTGATCAGTGCATGATCATCCACGTGATCAGTGCATGATCAGTCACGTGATCAGTGCATGATAGACGTGATCAGTGCATGATCAGTCACGTGATCAGTGCATGATCAGCCACGTGATCAGTGCATGATAGCCAGTGATCAGTGCATGATAGCCAGTGATCAGTGCATGATCAGTCACGTGATCAGTGCATGATCAGCCACGTGATCAGTGCATGATAGCCACGTGATCAGTGCATGATCAGCCACGTGATCAGTGCATGATCAGTCACGTGATCAGTGCATGATCAGCCACGTGATCAGTGCATGATCAGACACGTGATCAGTGCATGATCAGCCACGTGATCAGTGCATGATAGCCACGTGATCAGTGCATGATCAGTCACGTGATCAGTGTATGATCAGCCACGTGAACAGTGCATGCTCAGTCACGTGATCTGGGCCTGAGCTGCGTGATTACTGTCTGCTCATCTGCTTGACAATTGCCAGCTGAGCTGCACGATTCCTGCCTGTCATCTGCTTGACAATTGCCAGCTGTGCTGCGTAATTCCTGCCTGCTCAGCTGCTTGATTATTGCCAGCTGAGCAGCATGATTCCTCACACCTGAGTTCCATGATTATTGCCTGCTGACTGTTTGATTCGTGCCTACTCAGCTCTTTGTTTATTGCCTCCAGAGGCACATGATCAGTGTATGATAGCAAACATGATCAGTGCATGATCAGTCACATGATCAGCGCCATTAAGTCACGTGATCACTACATGATAGTCATGTGATCAGTCCATGCTCAGTCACGTGTATCAGTGCATGATCAGCCACGTGATCAGTGCATGATCAGCCACGTGATCAGTGCATGATAGCATGTGATCAGTGCATGATTGTCACGTGATCAGTGCATGATAGGCAGGTGATCAGTGCATGATCAGCCACGTGATCAGTGCATGATAGCCACGTGATCAGTGCATGATCAGTCACCTGATGGGTGTATGATCAGTCACTGACTGCATACATGGTAGCTACATGATCATTGCATGATCAGCCACGTGAGTAGTGCATGATAGCCACGTGATCAGTGCATGATCAGTCACGTGATCAGTGCATGATCAGTCATGTGATCAGTGCATGATCAGTCACGTGATCAGTGCATGATCAGCCACGTGATCAGTGCATGATAGCCACGTGATCAGTGCATGATCAGTCACGTGATCAGTGCATGATCAGTCACGTGATCAGTGCATGATCAGCCACGTGATCAGTGCATGATCAGCCACGTGATCAGTGCATGATCAGTCACGTGATCAGTGCATGATCAGTCACGTGATCAGTGCATGATAGCCACGTGATCAGTGCATGATCAGCCACGTGATCAGTGCATGATAGCCACGTGATCAGTGCATGATCAGTCACGTGATCAGTGCATGATCAGCACGTGATCAGTGCATGATAGTCACGTGATCAGTGCATGATCAATTACGTGATCAGTGCATGATCAGTCACGTGATCAGTGCATGATAGCCACGTGATCAGTGCATGATCAGCCACGTGATCAGTGCATGATAGCCACGTGATCAGTGCATGATAGCCACGTGATCAGTGCATGATCAGTCATGTGATCAGTGTGATCAGCCACGTGATCAGTGCATGATATCCACGTGATCAGTGCATGATCAGCCACGTGATCAGTGCATGATCAGCCACGTGATCAGTGCATGATCAGTCACGTGATCATGTGATCAGCCACGTGATCAGTGCATGATCAATTACGTGATCAGTGCATGATCAGTCACGTGATCAGTACATGGTTGCTACGTGATCGTGCATGATCAGCCACGTGAGCAGTGCATGATCAGTCACGTGATCAGTGCATGATCAGTCACGTGATCAGTGCATGATCATTTACGTGATCAGTGCATGATCAGTCACGTGACCAGTATATGGTAGCTACGTGATCATTCCATGACGAGCCACGTGAGCAGTGCATGATAGCCACGTGATGTGTGCATGATGAGTTACGTGAGCAGAGTATGATCAGCCACGTGATCAGTGCATGAGTGCCACGTGATCAGTGCATGATATGTCACGTGACAGGTGTGTGATCAGCCACGTGAACAGTGCATGTTCAGCCACGTGATCAGTGCATGATAGCCACGTGATCAGTGCATGATCAGTTACGTGAGCAGTGTATGATCAGCCACGTGATCAGTGCATGGTCAGACACGTGAACAGTGTATGATCAGCCACGTGATCAGTGCATGATATCCAAGTGATCAGTGCATGATCATCACGTGATCAGTGTATGATCAGCCACGTGAACAGTGCATGCTCAGTCACGTGATCAGGGCCTGCTGAGCTGCGTGATTACTGTCTGCTCATCTGCTTGACAATTGCCAGCTGAGCTGCACGATTCCTGCCTGTCATCTGCTTGACAATTGCCAGCTGTGCCGTAATTCTGCCTGCTCAGCTGCTTGATTATTGCCAGCTGAGCAGCATGATTCCTCACAGCTGAGTTCCATGATTATTGCCTGCTGACTGTTTGATTCGTGCCTACTCAGCTCTTTGTTTATTGCCTCCAGAGGCACATGATCAGTGTATGATAGCAAACATGATCAGTGCATGATCAGTCACATGATCAGCGCCATTAAGTCACGTGATCACTACATGATAGTCATGTGATCAGTCCATGCTCAGTCACGGTATCAGTGCATGATCAGCCACGTGATCAGTGCATGATCAGCCACGTGATCAGTGCATGATCAGCCATGTGATCAGTGCATGATCAGTCACGTGATCAGTGCATGATCAGGCACGTGATCAGTGCATGATCAGTCACGTGATCAGTGCATGATCAGTCACTGATCAGTGCATGATCAGTCACGTGATCAGTGCATGATCAGCCACGTGATCAGTGCATGATCAGCCACGTGATCAGTGCATGATCAATCACGTGATCAGTGCATGATCAGTCACGTGACCAGTGCATGGTAGCCACGTGATCAGTGCATGATCAGCCACGTGAGCAGTGCATGATAGCCACGTGATCAGTGCATGATCAGTCACGTGATCAGTGCATGATCAGTCACGTGATCAGTGCATGATCAGTCACGTGATCAGTGCATGATCAGTACGGATCAGTGCATGATCAGTCACGTGATCAGTATGACAGCCACGTGATCAGTGCATGATCAGCCACGTGATCAGTGCATGATCAGCCACGTGATCAGTGCATGATCAGTCACGTGACAGTGTATGATCATCCGTGACAGTGCATGATCAGCCACGTGATCAGTGCATGATAGCCACGTGATCAGTGCATGATCAGTCACGTGATCAGTGCATGATAGTCACGTGATCAGTGCATGATAGCCAGTTGATGAGTGCATGATAGCCAGTGATCAGTGCATGATCAGTCACGTGATCAGTGCATGATCAGCCACGTGATCAGTGCATGATAGCCAACTGATCAGTGCATGATCAGCCACGTGATCAGTGCATGGCTACGTGATCAGTGCATGATCAGCCACGTGATCAGTGCATGATCAGTCACGTGATCAGTGCATGATCAGTCCACGACTGCATATGTAGCCATGATGAGTGCATGATCAGCCACGTGATCAGTGCATGATCAGCCACGTGATCAGTGCATGATCAGTCACGTGATCAGTGTATGATCAGTCACGTTAGTGCATGATAGCTACGTGATCAGTGCATGATCAGCCACGTGATCAGTGCATGATAGCCACGTGACAGTCATGATCAGCTACCTGATGTGCATGATCAGTCACGTGACCAGTGCATGAGATAGGCTGACTGTCAGTGCATGATCAGCCACGGATAGTGCATGATCAGCCACGTGATCAGTGCATGATCAGTCACGTTCAGTGCATGATCAGTCACGTGATCAGTGCATGATCAGTCACGTGATCAGTGCATGATCAGCTGGTGACTGCATGATAGCCATTGACAGTGGCATGACAGTGCTGACACTCAAAGGCATGATCAGTCCGTGACAGTGCATGATCAGCCACGTGATCAGTGCATGATCAGCCACATGATCAGTGCATGATCAATTACGTGATCAGTGCATGATCAGTCACGTGACAGCATATGGTAGCTAGGTGATTGCATGATCAGCCACATGAGCAGTGCATGATAGCCACGTGATCAGTGCATGATCAGTCACGTGATCAGTGCATGATCAGCCACGTGAACAGTGCATGATAGTCACCTGATCAGTGCATGATCAATTACGTGATCAGCATGATCAGTCACGTGACCAGTACATGGTAGCTACGTGATCATTGCATGATCAGCCACGTGATCAGTGCATGATAGCCACGTGATCAGTGCATGATAGCCACGTGATCAGTGCATGATCAGTCATGTGATACGTGTGTGATCAGCCACGTGATCAGTGCATGATATCCACGTGATCAGTGCATGATAGCCACGTGATCAGTGCATGAGAGCCACGGATCAGTGCATGATCAGTCACGTGATACATGTGTGATCAGCCACGTGATCAGTGCATGATGAGCCACGTGATCAGTGCAGGATCAATTACGTGATCAGTGCATGATCAGTCACGACCAGTACATGGTTGCCACGTGATCGTGCATGATCAGCCACGTGAGCAGAGCATGATAGCCACGTGATCAGTGCATGATCAGTCACGTGATCAGTACATGATCAGTCACGTGAACAGTGCATGATCATTTACGTGATCTGTGCATGATCAGTCACGTGACCAGTATATGGTAGCTATGTGATCATTCCATGACGAGCCACGTGAGCAGTGCATGATAGCCACGTGATGTGTGCATGATGAGTTACGTGAGCAGAGTATGATCAGCCACGTGATCAGTGCATGAGTGCCACGTGATCAGTGCATGATATGTCACGTGACAGGTGTGTGATCAGCCACGTGAACAGTGCATGTTCAGCCACGTGATCAGTGCATGATAGCCACGTGATCAGTGCATGATCAGTTACGTGAGCAGTGTATGATCAGCCACGTGATCAGTGCATGGTCAGACACGTGAACAGTGTATGATCAGCCACGTGATCAGTGCATGATATCCGTGATCAGTGCATGATCATCACGTGATCAGTGTATGATCAGCCACGTGAACAGTGCATGCTCAGTCACGTGATCAGGGCCTGCTGAGCTGCGTGATTACTGTCTGCTCATCTGCTTGACAATTGCCAGCTGAGCTGCACGATTCCTGCCTGTCATCTGCTTGACAATTGCCAGCTGTGCTGCGTAATTCCTGCCTGCTCAGCTGCTTGATTATTGCCAGCTGAGCAGCATGATTCCTCACAGCTGAGTTCCATGATTATTGCCTGCTGACTGTTTGATTCGTGCCTACTCAGCTCTTTGTTTATTGCCTCCAGAGGCACATGATCAGTGTATGATAGCAAACATGATCAGTGCATGATCAGTCACATGATCAGCGCCAGTCACGTGATCACTACATGATAGTCATGTGATCAGTCCATGCTCAGTCACGGTATCAGTGCATGATCAGCCACGTGATCAGTGCATGATCAGCCAGGTGATCAGTTCATGATAGCCATGTGATCAGTGCATGATCAGTCACGTGATCAGTGCATGATCAGGCAGGTGATCAGTGCATGATCAGTCACGTGATCAGTGCATGATCAGTCACGTGATCAGTGCATGATCAGTCACGTGATCAGTGCATGATCAGCTACGTGATCAGTGCATGATCAGCCACGTGATCAGTGCATGATCAGTCACGTGATCAGTGCATGATCAGTCACGTGATCAGTGCATGGTAGCCACGTGATCAGTGCATGATCAGCCATGAGCAGTGCATGATAGCCACGTGATCAGTGCATCAGCCACGTGATCAGTGCATGATCAGTCACGTGATCAGTGCATGATCAGTCACGTGATCAGTGCATGATAGCCACGTGATCAGTGCATGATCAGCCACGTGATCAGTGCATGATCAGCTACGTGATCAGTGCATGATCAGTCACGATCAGTGCATGATCAGCCATGACAGTGCATGATCAGTCACGTGATCAGTGCATGATCAATTACGTGATCAGTGCATGATCAGTCACGGATCAGTATGGTAGCTACGTGATCAGTGCATGATCAGCCACGTGAGCAGTGCATGATCAGCACGTGATCAGTGCATGATCTGTCGTGATGATCAGTGTATGATCATCCGTGATGTGTGCATGGATAGTCATGATCAGTGCGATATAGATGATTAGTGCATGATCAGTCTGATCAGTGTATGATCAACCACGTGATCAGTGCATGATAGCCAGTTGATCAGTGCATGATAGCCAGATGATCAGTGCATGATCAGTCACGTGATCAGTGTATGATCAGCCAAGTAATCAGTGCATGATAGCCACGTGATCAGTGCATGATCAGCCACGTGATCAGTGCATGATCAGTTACGTGAGCAGTGTATGATCAGCCACGTGATCAGTGCATGGTCAGACACGTGAACAGTGTATGATCAGCCACGTGATCAGTGCATGATAGCCACGTGATCAGTGCATGATCAGTCACGTGAGCAGTGATGATCAGCCACGTGAACAGTGCATGCTCAGTCACGTGATCTGGGCCTGCTGAGCTGCGTGATTACTGTCTGCTCATCTGCTTGACAATTGCCAGCTGAGCTGCACGATTCCTGCCTGTCATCTGCTTGACAATTGTCAGCTGTGCTGCGAATTCCTGCCTGCTCAGCTGCTTGATTATTGCCAGCTGAGCAGCATGATTCCTCACACCTGAGTTCCATGATTATTGCCTGCTGACTGTTTGATTCGTACTCAGCTCTTTGTTTATTGCCTCCAGAGGCACATGATCAGTGTATGATAGCAAACATGATCAGCGCATGATCAGTCACATGATCAGCGCATTAAGTCACGTGATCACTACATGATAGTCATGTGATCAGTCCATGCTCAGTCACGGTATCAGTGCATGATCAGCCACGTGATCAGTGCATGATCAGCCACGTGATCAGTGCATGATCAGCCACGTGATCAGTGCATGATCAGTCACGTGATCAGTGCATGATCAGGCAGTGATCAGTGCATGATCAGCCACGTGATCAGTGCATGATAGCCACGTGATCAGTGCATGATCAGTCACCTGATGGGTGTATGATCAGTCACGTGACCAGTACATGGTAGCTACATGATCATTGCATGATCAGCCACGTGAGTAGTGCATGATAGCCACGTGATCAGTGCATGATCAGTCACGTGATCAGTGCATGATCACCACGTGCAGTGCATGATAAGTCACGTGATCAGTGCATGATCAACGTGATCAGTGCATGATCAGTCACGTGATCAGTGCATGATAGCTACGTGATCAGTGCATGATCAGCCACGTGATCAGTGCATGATAGCCACGTGATCAGTGCATGATCAGTCGCATGATCAGTGTATGATCATCCACGTGATCAGTGCATGATCAGTCACGTGATCAGTGCATGATATAGACGTGATCAGTGCATGATCAGTCACGATCAGTGCATGATCAACCACGTGATCAGTGCATGATAGCCAGTGATCAGTGCATGATAGCCAGTGATCAGTGCATGATCAGTCACGTGATCAGTGCATGATCAGCCACGTGATCAGTGCATGATAGCCACGTGATCAGTGCATGATCAGCCACGTGATCAGTGCATGATCAGTCACGTGATCAGTGTATGATCAGCCACGTGATCAGTGCATGATCAGACACGTGATCAGTGCATGATCAGCCACGTGATCAGTGCATGATAGCCACGTGATCAGTGCATGATCAGTCACGTGATCAGTGATGATCAGCCACGTGATCAGTGCATGATCAGCATGATCAGTGCATGATCATCCACGTGATCAGTGCATGATCAGTCACGTGATCAGTGCATGATATAGACGTGATCAGTGCATGATGTCACGTGATCAGTGCATGATCAGCCACGTGATCAGTGCATGATCAGTCACGTGATCAGTGCATGATCAGTCACGTGACCAGTACATGTAGCTACGATCAGTGCATGATCAGCCACGTGATCAGTGCATGATACACGTGATCAGTGCATGATCAGTCAGTGATCAGTGCATGATCAGTCACGTGATCAGTGCATGATCAGCCACGTGATCAGTGCATGATCAGCCACGTGATCAGTGCATGATAGCACGTGATCAGTGCATGATCAGTCACGTGATCAGTGCATGATCAGGCACGTGATCAGTGCATGATCAGCCACGTGATCAGTGCATGATAGCCACGTGATCAGTGCATGATCAGTCACGTGATGGGTGTATGATCAGTCACTGACCAGTACATGGTAGCTACATGATCATTGCATGATCAGCCACGTGAGTAGTGCATGATAGCCACGTGATCAGTGCATGATCAGTCACGTGATCAGTGCATGATCAGTCACGTGATCAGTGCATGATCAGCACGTGATCAGTGCATGATCAGCCACGTGATCAGTGCATGATAGCCACGTGATCAGTGCATGATCAGCCACGTGATCAGTGCATGATCAGTCACGTGATCAGTGCATGATCAGCCACGTGATCAGTGCATGATCAGCCACGTGATCAGTGCATGATCAGTCACGTGATCAGTGCATGATCAGTCACGTGATCAGTGCATGATAGCTACGTGATCAGTATGATCAGCCATGATCAGTGCATGATAGCCACGTGATCAGTGCATGATCAGTCACGTGATCAGTGCATGATCACCGTGATCAGTGCATGATCAGTCACGTGATCAGTGCATGATCAGTCACGTGATCAGTGCATGATCAGTCACGTGATCAGTGCATGATAGCACGTGATCATTGCATGATCAGCCACGTGATCAGTGCATGATAGCCACGTGATCAGTGCATGATAGCCACTTGATCAGTGCATGATCAGCCACGTGATCAGTGTGATCAGCCACGTGATCAGTGCATGATATCCACGTGATCAGTGCATGATCAGTCACGTGATCAGTGCATGAGAGCCACGTGATCAGTGCATGATCAGTCACGTGATACATGTGTGATCAGCCACGTGATCAGTGCATGATGAGCCACGTGATCAGTGCAGGATCATCATGGATCAGTGCATGATCAGTCACGTGACCAGTACATGGTTACATGGATCAGTGCATGATCAGCCTCATGAGCAGTAGCATGATAGCCACGTGATCAGTGCATGATCAGTCACGTGATCAGTACATGATCAGTCAGTGAACAGTGCATGATCATTTACGTGATCTGTGCATGATCAGTCACGTGACCAGTATATGGTAGCTATGTGATCATTCCATGACGAGCCACGTGAGCAGTGCATGATAGCCACGTGATGTGTATGATGAGTTACGTGAGCAGAGTAGGATCAGCCAGTGATCAGTGCATGAGTGCCACGTGATCAGTGCATGATATGTCACGTGACAGTGTGTGATCAGCCACGTGAATAGTGCATGTTCAGCCACGTGATCAGTGCATGATAGCCACGTGATCAGTGCATGATCAGTTACCTGAGCAGTGTATGATCAGCCACGTGAGCAGTGCATGGTCAGACACGTGAACAGTGTATGATCAGCCACGTGATCAGTGCATGATATCAAGCGATCAGTGCATGATCATCACGTGATCAGTGTATGATCAGCCACGTGAACAGTGCATGCTCAGTCACGTGATTAGGGCCTGCTGAGCTGCGTGATTACTGTCTGCTCATCTGCTTGACAATTGCCAGCTGAGCTGCACGATTCCTGCCTGTCATCTGCTTGACAATTGCCAGCTGTGCTGCTTAATTCCTGCCTGCTCAGCTGCTTGATTATTGCCAGCTGAGCAGCATGATCTCACACCTGAGTTCCATGATCATTGCCTGCTGACTGTTTGATTCGTGCCTACTCAGCTCTTTGTTTATTGCCTCCAGAGGCACATGATCAGTGTATGATAGCAAACATGATCAGTGCATGATCAGTCACATGATCAGCGCCATTAAGTCACGTGATCACTACATGATAGTCATGTGATCAGTCCATGCTCAGTCACGGTATCAGTGCATGATCAGCCACGTGATCAGTGCATGATCAGCCAGGTGATCAGTTCATGATAGCCATGTGATCAGTTCATGATTTGTCACGTGATCTGTGCATGACCAGGCAGGTGATCAGTGCATGATCAGTCACGTGATCAGTGCATGATCAGTCACGTGATCAGTGCATGATCAGTCACGATCAGTGCATGATAAGCCACTGATCAGGCATGATCAATTACGTGATCAGTGCATGATCACCACGTGACCAGTACATGGTGTAGCTACGTGATCAGTGCATGATCAGCCACGTGAGCAGTGCATGATAGCCACGTGATCAGTGCATGATCATCGTGTGATCAGTGCATGATCATCCACGTGATCAGTGCATGGGCAGTCACGTGATCAGTGCATGATATAGACGTGATTAGTGCATGATCAGTCTCGTGATCATGTATGATCAACCATGTGATCAGTGCATGATAGCCAGTGATGAGTGCACGAGAAGCCAGATGATCAGTGCATGATCAGTCACGTGATCGTATGATCAGCCACGTAATAAGTGCATGATAGCCAACTGATCAGTGCATGATCAGCCACGTGATCAGTGCATGATCAGTTACGTGAGCAGTGTATGATCAGCCACGTGATCAGTATGGTCAGACACGTGAACAGTGTATGATCAGCCACGTGATCAGTGCATGATAGCCACGTGATCAGTGCATGATCAGTTACGTGATCAGTGATGATCAGCCACGTGAACAGTGCAGCGCCAGTCACGTGATCTGGGCCTGCTGAGCTGCGTGATTACTGTCTGCTCATCTGCTTGACAATTGCCAGCTGAGCTGCACGATTCCTGCCTGTCATCTGCTTGACAATTGCCAGCTGTGCTGCGTAATTCCTGCCTGCTCAGCTGCTTGATTATTGCCAGCTGAGCAGCATGATTCCTCACCTGAGTTCCATGATTATTGCCTACTGACTGTTTGATTCGTGCCTACTCAGCTCTTTGTTTATTGCCTCCAGAGGCACATGATCAGTGTATGATAGCAAACATGATCAGCGCATGATCAGTCACATGATCAGCGCCATTAAGTCACGTGATCACTACATGATAGTCATGTGATCAGTCCATGCTCAGTCACGGTATCAGTGCATGATCAGCCACGTGATCAGTGCATGATCAGCCAGGTGATCAGTTCATGATAGCTATGTGATCAGTTCATGATTTGTCACGTGATCTGTGCATGACCAGGCAGTGATCAGTATGATCAGCCATGATCAGTGCATGATAGCCACGTGATCAGTGCATGATCCGTCACCTGATGGGTGTATGATCAGTCACCTGACCTGTACATGGTAGCTACATGATCATTGCATGATCAGCCACGTGAGTAGTGCATGATAGCCACGTGATCAGTGCATGATCAGTCACGTGATCAGTGCATGATCACCACGTAACAGTGCATGATAAGTCACGTGATCTGGCATGATCAGCCACGTGATCAGTGCGCATGATCAGTCATATGATGTGCATGATCATCCACGTGATCAGTGCATGGCACCATGTGATCAGTGCATGATATAGACGTGATCAGTGCATGATCAGTCACGTGATCAGTGCATGATAGCCACGTGATCAGTGCATGATCAGTCACCTGATCAGTGTATGATCAGTCACGTGATCTGTACATGGTAGCTGGCATGATCATTGCATGATCAGCCACGTGAGTAGTGCATGATAGCCACGTGATCAGTACATGATAGTCATGATCAGTCCATGATCAGTCACGGTATCAGTGCATGATCAGCCACGTGATTCAGCATGATCAGCCAGGTGATCAGTGCATGTGATAGCTATGTGATCAGTGCATGATTTGCTGGGCCATGATCAGTGCATGACCAGGCATGCAGTGCATGATCAGCCACGTGATCAGTGCATGATAGCCACGTGATCAGTGCATGATCAGTCACCTGATCAGTGCATGATCAGTCAACTGACTGCATGATCAGCCACATGATCATTGCATGATCAGCCACGTGATCAGTGCATGATAGCCACGTGATCAGTGCATGATCAGTCACGTGATCAGTGCATGATCAGTCACGTGATCAGTGCATGATCAGCACGTGATCAGTGCATGATCAGCCAAGTGCAGTGCATGATAGCCATCGTGATCAGTGCATGATCAGTCATGATCAGTGCATGATCAGTCACGGACAGTGCATGATCAGCCACGTGATCAGTGCATGATCAGCCACATGATCAGTGCATGATCAATTACGCACTGCGCATGATCACGCACTGTATATGGTAGCCATGTGATCATTGCATGATCAGCCACGTGATCAGTGCATGATAGCCACGTGATCAGTGCATGATCAGTCACGTGATCAGTGCATGATCAGCCACGTGATCAGTGCATGATCAGCCACGTGATCAGTGCATGATCAATTACGTGATCAGTGCATGATCAGTCACGTGACCAGTACATGGTAGCCACGTGATCAGTGCATGATCAGCCACGTGATCAGTGCATGATAGCCACGTGATCACTGCATGATAGCCACGTGATCAGTGCATGATAGCCACGTGATACAGTGACAGCCACGTGATCAGTGCATGATCAGTCACGTGATCAGTGCATGATCAGCCACGTGATCAGTGCATGACACGGTGATCAGCATGATCAGTCACGTACATGCGATCAGCCACGTGATCAGTGCATGA